>NC_087200.1:131648534-131673534 GCF_015104395.2 Macrobrachium nipponense
CCAATAAAGCCGGACCTTTTTTATAACTATCTAGTTGTAATTACTGCAAATGAGCCGAAAATGAAGTGAAACCCTGTTATTTAACTTTCCCTTACTTCCTTCGACCATAGAAATATGGGCGTGGAAGGGGAAGAGTCTTTAGATAAGGGCAATTAGATTCCCTTCTTTGTTAGGTTTATTGCTTTGTTTGATTGTCAGTTTGTCAGTACGTGTGCCCTCTCATCAGGGTTTCATTCAATGCATTAAATACTATTCACCGATATTCATGATATCGTTTTTCAAGGCTTGGCGTAAGTAAAAGAGAGATTTCAAGAGATTACATGGACCAGGAAACACAGAAGCTAGAAGGAAATTCTGTATTCTGAAAGGTGAAATGTAAACAAGACTGTTTAGACTGGCTGATTCTCGCATTCGCAATGCCCTTCCTTTTATTCATGAATTTCATGCTTATTTTGTTATGATCCACATTTATGTATAAATGTGGAGGGAAATATTCAGCCCCCAGCTGTTTTGGACATACTACAAATAATTGGTTCATTAACAAGAAACCTCGTTTTTAATGAGAGTATTAAGCTCTAAGGAATGTAATTAACAGTAACGGGCCAGTAATCAGATAACCTTTCGTTTATTTTAATCGTTGTGCCTAGAGAATGTGCAGGTTAAGTGAGTAATTCAGCTAAAAAAAATTTGTCAGTTCTCAAACTAATCAACAGAACCTTGACCAAAGTAAGAGAAAAAATTACCATTGGCTTCTCTATAAATCCTAATAATAACGCAGTATTTCTTAAATGTCAGCTTCCAAAGACTTATAGTAACAAAAACCACCAACAACTCACTTGAATTCTTGAGGGAAAAATACTGAAGAAGCTTCTGCCTGCTCTCTGCAGACTGAACGCCAAGGATCAACCCGGTGAGGCAAATGACGAAGCAGACTCCGATTCCAGCCACCAGGCACTTCGTTCCCATTCTTGATATCCTGTCGCCAGTTGGCGGCCGGTCATCTGGCATCAGTTGGTCTTCGTCGGTGTCTGCTGTGAAAGGCAAAGGAAAATTAAATGACTGATTTACTGAGTAACGTTTCGAAGAACCTTCAGCGGTTCAAGCGAACATGCAATGCTTTACTATCCTAATACATTTCAACTTGTATTTCAATATTTCACCTACGTCCTAATTTTATTCATCAGTTTGTCGTCTGTTTTTCTAATAACTGATCTCCTCTTTCTGTATTTCTCGTTGCTTTCTTTCGAATAAACACCAATGCTCTCTGGAAGCTTGAATTTCAAGTCAATGGACCTTGTGGCCTTGTTCCATATGAAGAGGTTTCATCTTCTGAATAATAATAATAATAATAATAATAATAATATAATAATAATAATAATAATAATAATAATAATAATAAAGTATCAGCAGTGGAAACCCTTGCATGATGGTCTTTGAGATCTAAAAAGGAATGAAAATCACTTAACCATAATATGACAACAACTAAGACTACAAAAGGGATAAAAGGCCAAAATAGACCTTCACTCTCGCTTTTATCTTCCAAACACAACGCGGAACAATACTTTGTTAGTATTCCATAGGTACTGCCATATGTTCAACGACCTAAAGGTTTCCTTGCATAAGTTTGATTGCCTCACTCTTTAATCTCTCAGCAGCTAAGACAGAATTAAATTTTAAAAGTATTTATTCATTGTTTTATATTAGCGTTTTAACTATTCATTCCAAACAAGATGATATGGTTTCATGCTTAAAAAGTCAGAATTTTTTTTTTTAAATTGGCTATGTTACGATGTTGAATGAATAAAGATTTAAGGTACATAGGACATGTAACCTAGATAATTTTACCTGGTTTGATAAGCGTAAAATGCTTCTTATATGAAAAAAAATTTCAAAGCAAAGCTTTGTCTATGAAATTGTCATAAAAAGTATTCTTGAAGAAATGGTTTAGCACGCATGCCTACAAGACATCCAGGCATGCTTAAGGTCACTTAAAATATGGTCAACTCATTCCTGTTTATCTTCAGCTTTTCCCATCTTTACATGGAGCCACTGTTCGTTATTATTCTTCTCCATCTTTTACGAGCCTGCACCATTACCTCACTCACGTTTTTCGCCCTCATGCCCCTGTTTACTGTGTCTCCCCATCTCATTTTTGGTCTACCCCTCCTCCTTGTTCCAGGCACTTCCATGTTCATGGTTCTTTTACATACAGAATCCTCTCTCCTCTCATAACAATCCCAAACCGTCTCTGTTGCAGATTCTTTGTTACTTCTGTAACTTTCACTCTCCCTCTTGTGGAGTCATTCCTTATCCTGTCTCTCCTTGTCACTCCGCACATCCAACGTCACATTCTCATTTCAGCCACTTCCATCCTTCTCTCTTGTGCTTTCTTCAGGCCAGGTTTCACAATTATACGTCAACGCAGGTCTGACAAGGCTCTTGTACATTTTTCCCTTCAGCCTTGCAATAAATCTTTTGTCACATTGCACAACTGATGTTTTCCTCCAGTTGCACCAAGTTGATTGTATTCTGTGGTTCACTTCCTCCTCCATCCCTTCACAATCAGTGACACACGACCCAAGGTACTCAAAATATATATATATATATATATATATATATATATATATATATATATATAATATGTATATGTATGTATATATATAGTATATATATATATATATATATATATATATATATATATATATATATATATATTATTAAATATGCTATTTTCAAAATGCATGTTTCCCCTCTTTGAAATGTCATGTAGATTGTGTAACATTTTTTCAGATTTCCTAGGATAGCTTAGAATAGGATGTTTTAAATGTGTGTTCAGATTTCGCATTGCATGTTGTAAAAGAATATATATATACATAAAAGAGAGAGATTCTTCTTTGTCTGTTCGAAACTATGAATGTTTAACTTTTATGTCAACACTGTAAGATTAGAGGGTCTGCGAGATCCGTTTGCTTTCCTAAATCTGTCAACGCATGTGATAGAGAGAGAATTGAGTCTTGCGGTGTTATCAAAACATGTCAATCTTAATTGTCGCTCAGCCTCCGTTTTCGATCGAATAGAGTACGTCTTTTTTTTTTAACAGACTCGTACGCGTATATCTTTGATCAAAACCATGTGCATATTGCACATTTCTTTATGAAGATTGCGTCAGATTTCAAAGCTACTGGAAGCATTCGTGCCAAATACGTTTTTTGTCACCTCTGTCCAGTTTTTGCAAAGGCAAGAAGATTTTATTAGATCATAGAACCTCGAGGCGGTTAGATCGCTCTCTCTCTCTCTCTCTCCCTCGACATCATTGAGATTATATTAACGTAACGTAAATTGGTCACTCGTCACTTGTGAGAATTTCATATTTGATATTTCTTAGAGTTTATTTAGTGTTATTTAGTTTCTTTTGTGGAATCTGAACAAACATTATTTTGTAACGGTGCCTGGTTTTTGTGAAATTGTGTAAGACAAGACTGCAGCAGAGAAAGAAGTTGGTATACCAAAAAGGTAAAGTGTTATATTTTTATTAGTTGCAACTAATAATGGATAGGGAGTGTGGTTAACTAATAATTGATAGGAACTGTGGTTAACTAATAACTAATAACACGTGGTTATGAAGGTTTGGTAAAAACTGTTGGTTACAGTGTTTTGAGTGAAAAAGATTTACACTTTTACACATTGCGTAATTTTGTGTTTGTGATTGTTCCATTGTTTGTGCACTATTTCATTTTCTTATTGAAGTGTGTCTTTTTATTTTATATTTTCATTTGCATTCACATTTTAATTGACTTATTTATTTTCATTGCTTTATCATTGCACATTTAATTAAATTTAACACTTGTGAATTAATTTGCGTTTACTTAGAATTTTTTTCAAGATTTATTGTTGTTTAGCACTTGTGAATTAATTTCAAATTTTCAATTACTGCCTAACACTTTTGAATTTTGATTGAATTAATTTTCTTGAATTTTGTGATAAATTAATTTTGATTTAATTTTACTTAATTTGATTCAAGAATTAATTAAACTTTACTTTGTTTTCAAGTAACAGTAATTTTCCCTGATATTGTGAATTTCACTTATAAATTTTGAATTTAATAATAAATTTTTTTATTTAAAATTTTCATAAGTGTTCATTTTTATCCCAGTATATTTTCATTTGATTATATTGATGATAGGTAGAAACATAGAGTGGTAATTGATTTGCTTTCCTTCAATTTACTTGAAGTGACTTAGAACCAGGGAAGTACTTAGACTTCTGCAATCAGGGAAATACTTAGACTTTTAATGTTGTTAATGGAGTGATGCCCTTTGATTAATTTAATTACTTACAAGATTACCTCACACCTGTTTTGATGAACTTAGTCTGATTTTCTGCAATACTGGTAAGTGTTAAGGGATCACTGTTGCCTTTAGAGTATTCAGTCGTTTAAACGTGTTATGAGGGTTCAGGTGTCTGGCTTTTGTGAGGTAACATTAAATGAATGGTAAGTGTAGTAACCAGATACTTGGCACATCGTAACATTGTTTAATGGTGCCCAGACCTGGGAAAGCAGATTTCATTATCACTCTAGAATATACTGGTGGTGTTAGGGATATATATTGCTAGGAGAGTGACCATATAGTTTTTGTTTTGCATTTATTGTATTGAATTGTAAGTTGATAACTTAGAGGAAAAATGGGCCTCAGTTCAAGGTTCAGGAATTTTTAGCAGCCCCTTCTATCCAAGTTTTGTCTGAAACCACTCTGACTAGAGCACAGTAGAGCGCTTTAGCAGGGACATGTGGTGGTTATGTGTCTACTAGTATGGTAAAGGCACAAATAAGATGCATTGCTATGGAATCATTGATAAACTCTGGTAGAATAACTGATGAAGATGAGTTAGAATTGGCTCAAGAGTTGTTGAATGTAGCACGTGCTGATCTCATAAATAAGCAAGCAGAAAAGAAAGAGAAAAGTGATGCAGAGTTAGAGCTTAGACGCATTGAAGCAGAAGAGAATTTGATTAAGCTAAAAATGCTTGCTGAAAGAGAGAGAATGCAAGCTGAAAGAGAAAGAATAGACAGGGAAAAACAAGAAAGAAGAGAAAGAGAAGAAGAAAAAGCAGCAGAAGAGGAAAGAGAAAGGATAAAAGAGGAAAGAGAAAGGATAAAAGAGGAAAGAGAAATTGCAAGACATGAAAGGGAAATGGAATTAATAAAAGCTAGATCCACATTACCTGTAACACCGTCTAACCCTAACCAAGGTAATCAAGACCCTGTATTTGATGTAGTGAGAGTACAGAAGTTAATCCCTAAGTTTACTGAAGAAGCTCCAGATGAGTTTTTTGATCACTTTGAGAAAGTGGCTTCAGGTATGGGATGGCCAGAGGATAAATGGTCAGTTTTTGCTACAAAGTGTCTTATTGGTAAAGGGAGAAGTGCTTATCTAGCCTTAACAGCTGACCAGTGTAAATACTACAAGGTACTTAACACAGTGTGCTACAAGTTTACCAGATGACCCCAGAGTACTACAATGAGAGATTCAGAAATTTAAGAAAAGATGAGAAGGGAACATTCTTAGATTATGCCTACAAAGTGAGAAGGTGTTTCAAACGTTGGGTAGAAGCTGCTAAAGTTAAAACTTTTGATGAGTTAGAAGAGTTACTTGTTCTTGAACAGTATCTTAAGGGAATTCCTGAACATATAAGAGCCTATTTAAGAGAGAGAAAAGTGAAGAAACTTGACAAAGCTGCTACACTTAATGAAGATTACAATATAATCAGTAGTAAACGTAATTACAATGTCAAGTACCAGAGTCAGCAACGCCCAGGTTTTAAGTCTTTTCCAAATAACAGAAACAAATTTGATGGGAAACCTACCAGTGATACTACTAAGAGTACACAAGGTAATACAGCTCAGCAAACTAATGTGAAATCCTCATCCAGTTTTTCAAGACAGTTATAGAAACCTAATATTGTCTGTTTCAAGTGTGGAAGAGTAGGACACTACAGTCAAGAGTGTTACCGGAATCAACAGCAGTCAAAACCAGTTGGTCAAGTTGTAAAAGTGACCAGGTGAAACAACTACGAAGAGCAGTGTGGGAAAGAATCAGACTCCAGAGAAGAATGAAACTAAACAAGCTGAATGTTTAACAACCAGTGGAAATGTTACCTCAAGCAGTGAGTGGCTTAGCTGTGTGGAGGCTTTTAAACCATATATCTATGAGGGTATGCTGTCAACTCAAGAAGGAAGTATGCAGGTACCAGTCAAGATATTACGTGATACAGGGAGTAACGATAGTGTGGTAGTGCGTGGTTCTCACCCTCAGTTGGAGAAGAGTCTCACAGTATTCAGTTATTTTGAAAGGTATAGGAGGAGAGGAAGTAACTCCTATATGCCGCTTACACCTGTCATGTGAATTGGTGACAGGGAATGTTGATTTTGCTGTAAAGGACTCACTGGCTGTGGAAGGTATACATGTTCTGTTGGGGAATGAAGTTGGTGGTGTGCCATTTATTCCTTGTCCTGTAGTGACAGACAAACCATTGAGGATTAGTCCTACAGTAGAGTTGGAGAAGAATAACCCCCACCTGTTTCCTAGTTGTGTAACTACCAGAAGTATGAAGAGGACTACGACTGCAAGTGAAGAAACTGAGGATTTACACACCCAAGAAGGATCAACTGAAGGATCTTTGTGCTTAGAAGAATTGTTCCAGGGAAGTGAAGTTTCCCATAGTGCTGACCAAGAAGAGATTTCCCAAGAAGATGAAGAAGACGACGACGAAGAAGAAGAAGAACCTGATGTTCCTGAAGAGACTCCGAGTAGTCAAAGTGTTACTGAAGACAGTAGTGAAACTACAGTAGCTGAGTTAGCAGATATTGAGAATTCAACCCTTGAATTGGTCAAGTGACAAGAGAGAAGCTGATGGACTTGCAGAAGAAGGATGCATCGTTAACTGATTTGTTCTTCAGAGTTGTTGATCGAGAAGAGATGCAACAAGCTCCTACCTGTTACTATCTGAAGGAAGGTTTGCTGATGAGGAAGTATAGACCTACAGATATACCAGGAGATGCTGTATGGGGCGAATATCATCAAATTTTGATTCCACATCCATTGAGAAAGCAAGTGGTTGCAGTAGCTCATGAGTCTGGACATATGGGAATCAGGAAGATTGTGGAGAAGATCATGAAATATTTTTTCTGGCCTGGACTTCACAAAGATGTTAGTAGGTTCTGTCGTGCGTGTCATACCTGTCAGATAGCTGGAAAACCGAATGAAACCATCAAGAAAGCCCCCCTACAACCTATAGAAGTTAGAGGAGAACCCTTTAGCAAAGTGATTATAGACATGGTTGGACCATTGCCGAAGACAAAGAAAGGAAATGAGTATTTGTTAACATTAATGTGTCCTGTGACAAGATATCCAGAAGCAATCCCTGTTAGAAACATATCTGCCAAGATAGTTGCTGAAAAACTTGTGGAGTTTTTCTCAAAGTTTGGAATACCAGAAATAGTACAAAGTGACAGAGGAACAAACTTTACTTCAAAGTTATTCCAGTATGAGATGAATTTGTTAGGAGTGAAACAACAGTTATCCACTGCCTATCATCCAGAAACTCAAGGTGCCTTGGAAAGGTTCCACCAGACATGGAAAAGTATGCTGACAAAGTATTGTTTTGAGTCAGGAAGAGAATGGGATGTTGGTTTACCATTAATGTTGTTTGAAGTTAGGAGTGCTTATCAAGAAAGTATGGGATGTTCACCTAATGAAATGATTTTTGGAAGAGAAGTGAGAGGACCGTTGAAGATTCTTGCAGAAAATTGGGAAGAAAATCAAGAGGAAAGCCAAGGAGAGTATGTGAAGAACTTAAGGAAAAGTATGGGAGATTAGAAAATTCTCTTTAGAAAACTTGAAAATGAGTCAAGAGAAAATGAAAAGGATATTTGATGCTAAGACTAAGCTAAAGAAGTTTTAGTGTTGGTCAACAAGTGTTAGTGTTCTTACCTGTCAGAGATTTTCCCTCACTAATAAATTTCAAGGTCCTTACAGATAATTCAGAAGTTAAGTGATAGAACTTATGTGATTGATACAGCAGAAAGAAGAAGACAAAGGAAGATACATGTGAACCTCTTGAAACCTTATTTCTCAGAAACTAAAACTGAAACTGTGTCAGTAACCCAGACAACTTTATCTACAGAAGACGATGATGGCTACGAATTGGGAGCTGCAAGCAAGATGAATAATTCTTCCAGTTTGGAAAATTTGGAGGATAAACTGAAACATCTGAGTGTTGAACAAGGTGAAGACTTAAGTGACGTAATTAGAAGTTTTCCAGAAATTTTTTCAGATGTGCCTAGACGTACTGATCTGACCAAGCATGAAATCAAGATTCAAGAAGATGGAAAACCTTTCAAGCAAAGAGCCTATCGCTTATCACCGTATCATCGAGATGTTTTGAAGAAGGAAGTTGAGTATTTGCTGCAACATGGATTAGCAGAACCCAGTTCAAGTCACTTCAGTTCTCCATGTGTGTTAGTAAAGAAACCGGATGGTTCATTTAGGATGTGTACTGATTATAGGAAGCTGAATTCTATCAGTGTGGCTGATAATTATCCTTTGCCTCTTATAGATCAGTTACTTGATAATATTGGGCAAGCCAAGTTGTTTCCAAGATAGACTTGTTGAAAGGATAGTATAAAATTCCCTTAGATGAGAATGTGAAGTTTCTGTCAGCTTTTATACTCCATTTGGACTATATCAGTATACTGTTCTGCCGTTTGTTCTGATGAATGCACCGGCAACATTTCAACGAGTGATGGATCAACTGCTAGGATCAATAGAAGGAGTAGGTGTATTACCTAGATGGAACATCGTGATTTACTCTACAACGTGGGAAGAACATCTGAAGATTCTGAGGAAAGTTTTCAAGAAACTACAAGAAGCAGGATTACAGTCAAAACCTAGAGAAGAGTGAGTTTGGAAAGGCAACTGTGCAGTATCTTGGGTTTGAAGTTGGGAAAGGCCTTCTTGCTCCAGTAAATGCTAATGTAGAAGGTATCTGTAAGGCTACCCCACCTACTACCAGGAAACAGCTACAGAGATTTTTAGGCATGGATGGATTCTATCGTCGTTTTTGCCCAAATTTCTCAGCCGTAGTAGCTCCCTTGACAGACTTGACTAGTCCCAAAGCTAAATTTATCTGGACTCCAGAGTGTCAAGAATCCTTTGAGAAGGTAAAAGCCCTTTTAACTTCAAGACCAGTACTTCAAGCTCCAGACTTCGACAAGAAATTTGTGATACAAGTTGATGCGTCAGACTGTGGCGTTGGAGCTGTTCTACTTCAAGAAGATGAAAATAATATCTACCATCCTGTGTGCTTCATGTCTACAAAATTGAAAAAACATCAGAAAGTATTTTCGACAATTGAGAAGGAAACTTTAGCCTTAATCACCGCATCGAAAAAATTTGAAGTGTATGTGAATAGACCTAGGAATGAAGAAATTTTAGTGTTGTCTGATCACAATCCACTATCATTTATCCAGAAAGTGAAAAACCATAATCAAAGACTGACCAGGTGGTCTTTGTGCCTGCAACAGTATAACTTAAGAGTGCAGCACATTAGTGGCAAAAACAATGTAGTTGTTGATTATTTATCTCGTTGCGAATCGTTGGATTCAACACCGTGATAAAAAATTTGCTGGGGGGAGGTATATTATATATTGCTACTTTCAAAATGCATGTTTCCCCTCTTTGAAATGTCATGTAGATTGAGTAACATTTTTTCAGATTCCTAGATAGCTTAGAATAGGATGTTTTAAATGTGTGTTCAGATTTCGCATTGCATGTTGTAAAAGAATATATATATAACGTAAAAAGAGAGAGATTCTTCTTTGTCTGTTCGAAACTATGAATGTTTAACTTTTATGTCAACACTGTAAGATTAGAGGGTCTGCGAGATCCGTTTGCTTTCCTAAATCTGTCAACGCATGTGATAGCGAGAGAATTGAGTCTTGCGTTGTTATCAAAACATGTCAATCTTAATTGTCGCTCAGCCTCCATTTCGATCGAGTAGAGTACGTCTTTTTTTTTAACAGACTCGTACGCGTATATCTTTGATCAAAACCACGTGCATATTGCACATTTCTTTATGAAGATTGCGTCAGATTTCAAAGCTACTGGAAGCATTCGTGCCAAATACGTTTTTTGTCACCTCTGTCCAGTTTTTGCAAGGGAAGAAGATTTTATTAGATCATAGAACCTCGAGGCGATTAGATCGCTCTCTCTCTCTCTCTCTCTCTCTCTCTCTCTCTCTCTCTCGACATCATTGAGATTATATTAACGTAACGTAAATTGGTCACTCGTAACTTTTGAGAATTTCATATTTGATATTTCTTAGAGTTTATTTAGTGTTATTTAGTTTCTTTTGTGGAATCTGAACAAACATTATTTTGTAACGGCGCCTGGTTTTTGTGAAATTGTGTAAGACAAGACTGCAGCAGAGAAAGAAGTTGGTATACCAAAAAGGTAAAGTGTTATATTTTTATTAGTTGCAACTAATAATGGATAGGGAGTGTGGTTAACTAATAATTGATAGGAACTGTGGTTAACTAATAACTAATAACACGTGGTTATGAAGGTTTGGTAAAAACTGTTGGTTACAGTGTTTTGAGTGAAAAAGATTTACACTTTTACACATTGCGTATTTTTGTGTTTGTGATTGTTCCATTGTTTGTGCACTATTTCATTTTCTTATTGAAGTGTGTCTTTTTATTTTATATTTTCATTTGCATTCACAATTTAATTGACTTAGTTATTTTCATTGCTTTATCATTGCACATTTAATTAAATTTAACACTTGTGAATTAATTTGCATTTACTTAGAATTTTTTTCAAGATTTATTGTTGTTTAGCACTTGTGAATTAATTTCAAAATTTTCAATTATTGCCTAACACTTTTGAATTTTGATTGAATTAATTTTCTTGAATTTTGTGATAAATTAAATTTGATTTAATTTTACTTAATTTGATTCAATAATTAATTAAAACTTTACTTTGTTTTCAAGTAACAGTAATTTTCCCTGATATTGTGAATTTTCACTTATAAATTTTGAATTTTAATAATAAATTTTTTTTATTTAAAATTTTCATAAGTGTCATTTTTATCCCAGTATATTTTCATTTGATTATATTGATGATAGGTAGAAACATAGAGTGGTAATTGATTTGCTGTCCTTCAATTTACTTGAAGTGACTTAGAACCAGGGAAGTACTTAGACTTCTGCAATCAGGGAAATACTTAGACTTTTAAAGTTGTTAATGGAGTGATGCCCTTTGATTAATTTAATTACTTACAAGATTACCTCACACCTGTTTTGATGAACTTAGTCTGATTTTCTGCAATACTGGTAAGTGTTAAGGGATCACTGTTGCCTTTAGAGTATTCAGTCGTTTAAACGTGTTATGAGGGTTCAGGTGTCTGGCTTTTGTGAGGTAACATTAAATGAATGGTAAGTGTAGTGACCAGATACCTTGGCACATCGTAACAATATATATATATATATATATATATATATATATATATATATATATTTATATATATATATATAATTATATATATATATATATATATATATATATAGTATAATAAAAGGAGCCCATAAAAACCCCAAAATATAGAGAGAAAAGTACTATATTTCAGAGACTGCTGTCTCCCTCTTCAGGTATAATGAATGAGAAAAGTTGACAGAAAAGGTGGTATTTATACCAAGAGATCCCATCCACAGGTAAGCCAATTTTGGTCACCCCCGCTGATAATCTTCCTTTAATCATCTTAAGCATTGGTTGAATGGTGTTTTTATGGGCTCCTTTTATTAGATGGAATTCTGTTGTAAGAGAACATTTTTACCCAGTCATATATATATATATATATATATATATATATATATATATATATATATATATATATATATATATGTGTGTGTGTGTGTGTGTGTATGTATGTATGTATAAATGAATCATGAAAGTTTGGAACGTGATAAATCTATAAATAAAGGTATAAGCCACGAAGGAAAGATAAACAACGGAGTTTTTGCAAGATCTTTCGACTCAACGTCATTTACTTAGCAGTTTGTCTGCTAAGTAAAGGACGATGAGTCGAAAGATCTTCCAGAAACTCCGTTGTTTATCTTTCCTTCGTGGCTTATACCTTTATATATAAATATATATATATATATATATATATATATATATATATATATATATATATATAAATATTTGTGCGTGTGTGTGCTTGTATGTACATATATATACTTGTATACATGTGTGTCTGTGTCTGTGTGTGTGTGAACGTTTGCGTGTTTGTGTGTGTGTGTATGCACGCGCACGCGCGGTTGTCACATAAAGCCACAATACATTCAGTCAAGGAATTATATGAACAGCGATTAGATGAATGAAGAGAACTATGAACGGAAGTGTACAAGCCAAGCTGATACGTGAAAGGAGACCAAATAAAAGAAGAGAGATCGCACACATATATAAATAGAAATCAAATGACTAACCTAAGAGTAGTATGCATAGACAGCGCAAATGAGTGAACCTGAAGAGCAGATGAATAGAGTACAAATGCATAAAAAGAAACCAGTGAATAAAGAAAGCAATTGCAGATCACTGTGTTGTTCAAAAGTCAGCCACAACGTGAATTTCGTATACGGATGACAAAAGAAAATAAAATAAAATCTCTATATATAATAAGTATGATTTCTTTTCCTCTGGTCCAAATTTAGTCATCCCGTTTTGTCCAATTTTTTTCAAAGCCTGTCCATTTCCCTTCAGTAATTTGTAATTAAACAAGAGAAAAGAACAATACACTGACGCATGTGGATTGCTATAAAATTTTCCTAATTTGTTGCTGTGCGCGATAATTTGCAAGGTCACTGCAGGACAGACCAGAATATCAATATAACGGACATCCAACTGTGACACTTGCCTCGAGATTCGGATCGCCATGACGACTAACTTTTGTAACTGCATAAAGCGAGGAAATTAGTTTCTACCTCATCTAGCACAAAAATTTTCATATCGGGTTTCTTTCTGTTATAGATACTGCAGATATCTCCGCTGCTCTTTTATTTGTAGAGATGAATATCCAATATTTAAAGGTGACTCATATTGCATCACAAACCAGGCCAAAAAATATCAATTTCTATGGCTGGTGACCTACATGACACTATTTTCCCTCGTTTAAATTTTTTTAAAAAGATTACAAGAAATAAAATGTAAAATATCACGTCCAGATAAAATTCAAAAAGAAAGTAAAATTCTTCAACTCTTTCACTCAATCCTGTGATTATATTTACTATGCATGAATTAGCTATATCTGTGTCATTTACATAATCATCCATTAGCTACATTATTCATATCAAGTATCTCCCTCTCGAGCTCAGCGTATACCAGACACTAAGAAGTTATTAACGTATCGGAAAACCCTTCATTGTCTTGCATAAATAACTCCGTCGGAAGTGTATCCATTAGTGTTAAATTAAGAAAATTACTCCTCCAAAAACAATCTTGGGTAATGGGGAGACTGAAAAATCCAAAGGCGGATCAGGTCTGTACCGGGGAGGGTGGGGGGTTGTCGTGGCCGTCGAACGACCCCTACCCCTAAAATTTCTGGAAGTCCATATTTTCTGTGACTATCCATTTCACTGAACTGTACTTACAAAGTAATAACTAACAAGTTTTTTTTGGAGGGGCAAGCATTTTTTTTTACATTTTGTTATTAAACATTAACATCATTCTTTAGTAATGGAAAATACAGGGGTGTTAATAGGAATATGATATATTCCTATATATGCAATGACATTTATTGAAGAAAAGGTCCAGTTTTGGAGAAAAAAAAAAAAAAAAAAAAAAAAAAAAAAATCCCCATAACAAACTCGGGGTACGGCTCTGCGGATTCATGAAGTATGATCTCACTAAAAGCATCATTGAAAACAGAGTCCAATATCCGTGGGAAAAAAAAAACGACGAGTCTTTCACACTACAGCCCATGTCTTAAAAACATATCGGCACTTTTTTTTATTACATGTAACAAATATGTTGACAACAAATCAACGATTGTAAATAGAGAACGAATCTTTGTCCAGTGTTGGCTCATCGTGTGAAGTGCAGATCTGGACTACCAGCAACTAGCAAGTCGTTAACACGCATTCAACTTGTTATCGGCGGAGTGTGTAACACATGTCATGTGCATGTGAGAACGCACCCTAATCCCAACAGGAACAGGAGAGAGTGAATTCGACCACAGCGACTCCTCCCCATCTCCGAGTGACAGAAATCTTCCAGGTTATAGAAAGTGACAACATCTTGCGGACCGCCAGAAAACTCTGGCATGTGTCGTTCCACCTTCGACAGCCAGGAGGAAATAAATTATGCCGTCCGTGCAAACGTCGGTAAGTCTGCGACAGAAAATCATGAATTGTGGTCATTCCGCACATCAGCGCTCTTCGTGCTCTTGGTAATTTGCTCATTAACGCTTTCAAATAGGTTCAATTGCAGAAGCAATTAGCGTTCCGGCTTGTCAGCCACGTGTAGTTTTTTTTTCTGATGTTTTACTCTAATTACTAGGATTCTAAAATGCAAAGGCAACCGAGAAAGACTAGAGGGAAAGTAGAGGCAGGGGTAGAAATAAAACATATTAGTTTCCCTGTTCATTCACTCATTGTCTCTCTTTGTTAGGGATTTCCCCTTTTCCCCACAAGGGTTTTCCTGCAACTCGTGTCAATTCACTTAAAAATTCTCTCGCACAACTTTTCACGAAGGAAACTAACAAGCTGATTTTATAAGCAACCTAAGGACAAGTTAATTTGCTTCCCATCCCAAGAAATTCAAGCAATCTAAATTCTTTTTTTTCTGCTTGTCTGCCGACTTTTTCTTTCTCCCTTCCACCATTAACTTTCATGGAAGACAGATGGAAGATGTAAATCTCTTGTGGGTTTCCCGCGCACCGGCCTTGACAAACAATACACTATTTATCGCCCCGTGCCTGGCTCTGAAACAAACTTGAAACATCTCGGGGACTGAAGCTTGTTTGGTGTTTTTCGTTTGTGATGATCTTGTTTCATCACCCATTCATTACGATTCACAAAACTCTAAAGCATGATGTTGGCGATGGATTACAGTTCAGGAAATCATGATTCCTTAACTTGGTTGTACTCTTGTTCAATGAGTTCTAATACTTAAGCTCAAGTGAAACTGAATTTCGCCAGTTTATAACCCGGACTTAGTTTGAATTGGCTTTTTGCGAGATTTACAATCGAAAAAAGTTGGTCTTAGAAACGTATGTCATTCAGGGCCACTAAAATAAGAAGAAACGTTAAGGGGACTGTAATCTACGACATCAAAGGAAGAAAAAAAAAGTTAAGTATATTTTAGTTTTACCAGACCACTGAGATGATTAACAGCTCTCCTAGGGCTGGCCGAAGGATTAGATATTTTTACGTGGCTAGGAACCAATTGGTCACCTATAGCAACGGGACCTACAGCTTATTGTGGGATCCGAGAAATGAATTTCTATCACCAGAAATAAATTCCTCTGATTTCGCGATGGCCGAGCCGAGAATCGAACTTCGGACCACCGGATTGGCAGCCGAGCGCGAAAACCACTCGTCCAACGAGGAACTATCAAAGGAAGAAGGCAAATCAAAGCAAGCCAGCCGTAATTGCTGTAATTAATTATATGAATAAAGGATTCAGAGCCATTTCAAAACATCAAGCCGGAGCAGAGTATCAAAAATGCCAATGAAAATGGCAAAAAAACTTTAGTCCTGTTCCAACTATTCCTCTCACATTTATCGTGAAGGATTTTCACCCTTCCAGGTTTCGAGGGAGGTGAGCAACGACCATCCTGTTGATGCATCGGGGAAAACAACGATCTCTTTAACAGGATAAACGGGATGATTACTCGTGAGCCGCCAGCTGTGAAGCAAGCGCAGGGGAGCGGATGACATACATACGCCTGCGTACTTTATTGCAATTCATTCGGAGGGGCGTTTTTATGAGTCATATGATCCATGCAGGTACTCATTTGTTTGTGTAAAATCACCAGCAAGTAAAAATTGTTTTCTGCTTAATGAATATTATCATTTCTTTCACTGAAACTTACCCATACTTATCTTCGGATCATGTCAAGATTAGCGAACCTACTATTTTTCAAGATTATATTCCACCACTTTGATTTATACACACACACAATATTCTGTGAGAACTGGGCAAATATCGAATGCATTATTCGTACATATAGATTTAGACATCCTATTAACTGGAGTCAAGCAAGAGCCTTAATCCCATGTAATGACACAGTTAAAAGGAATATCATTGAATCTTGTTTCATCAAGTCAAATAATAGAAATATTCTAAATTTAAGCCTTGGTTTATTTAAACGTGATGCTTTCATAATAAAAAAAAGTTGTTGACAATGTCTTAGTAAAGACGAAAGCGCTTGGATTTCTGACTATACATTTTCCCTGTGGAATTCGCTTATTTTTATGAAGTCACGGGTGCATCTATTGTGATTTTTTTAAGCATATATATATATATATATATATATATATATATATATATATATATATATATATATATATATATATATATACGTATCCTTTATATATATATATATATATATATATAGATATATATACACATATTTGCATATATGTTATATATATAATTATATATATACATACATACATATATATATTTATATATATATATATATCTATATATATATATATATATAATCAAAGTGGCATAGTATTCTCTTGAAAAATAGTGAGTTCGCTAATCTTGACATGATCCTCAGTTTGCTGGAATTTTCTTTTGGTGTAATAACATTTAATTAAAGCAGTAGTAAAAGAACTTCAGGATTCCTGAATGACATATGAAATTATATTTGCATAAAGACAAATTCATACAGAAATTCCTTTCGTCACTCGATACTCTTTTTCCAATGAAATCCTCAGGTTATTATAAAAAGAACTAAAGCAAGGTTAAAGTGGAATTAAACAGAACTGCTACAGAAAAATGTTTCTCTCATTCCAAGATAGCGTGTCACTATTTTATGCTTTCATGCACAGCTGTCTGACGTGATGTTATGAAGAATCAAGATAATCAGGAATGAACAGCACGATCTCAGTCTAACGCCGGTATACTGTGGGAATACAGAAGAGCGTATGAATTTCTGGTACGGAAGTGCTGATGGAGGATTTTCGTAAAATTAAGAGGTGCAATCAATCTTCTGCCGTTGCAGAAGGGTAGAATAAAGGCAGAGAAACAAGAGATAGAGAGGGAGAGAGAGATTTTAACATTTATATAGGATAACTTATAATGAAAAACTTCAAAATAATAACAATTAGATAATACAGATGCTGTATTTAGGAGGAACATTATTGGATGGAATAGGAAAGAATTAATCTTTGTAAGGTACAAAATCATCAAAACGACACTCGGAGCGGCATTGATTGACCGATTGTCGTAACTGCCATCGCAAATAAAAATTTGACCTACCCAAACGAAAAAATTAAAGAAAAGATCTGTGAAACACCCATTCACTTTATAATACTTATTCTTACACACCTGACATATAATCTCTCATTATCTCGTATACAATCAAATTTGCCTCGGAAAGAATGATCTTATAATCATTCATTATGAAGAAAGCCGTTAATAAACTTACATAAAGTTATTTGGCAAATAAATGAGATTCTTAGCGTGTAAGATCGCTGTAATCTTTTACCATTTAGAAATACCAATATTTTACATAAGAAAAATTGCATTATTCGTACGAACATAAGATAATTTTCAATAAACGATCATAATTTGAGGTTAACTTCACCCAAAGAGGAAAGCAGTTACACCACAGAGAGGGGGGGCCCGGGTAGCGAGAAGAGGTTCCCAGTATCGACATTAATTCGAATTTTATGGCCTTCTCGATACGGGACAGTTCCCCATTAATTCAGTTAATGGTACTTTGTCGAGTAAGAGAGCCTGCGAAATAGGAAGTTATGCATTTAGGGTTGGGGTGGCCCTGTCACCCACCCCTCTACCTCTCCCAGTTCACCCAGCCTCTCTCTTAATTAATGACCGCTTCTGTACGAGAAACCGATTCCCATAATCATTACAGTAGACTGAACTACATACCGCGTCATTTTTGTTAGCCCCTACACCCCTGTCGACCCTGAGGAATTTATTGTGGTAAAGACAAATATTTTCGCCTACTGGGAAAGTAGATTGCAACTAGGCCAGAATCATCTTTTAACAAGTTTTTTCATAAATTTTCCTGCTTCTTAAGAAGAAGACATTAAGTCCACAAACAAATGTTGTTATCCGGCAAAAATGTGTGGGTTTGAATGAACAAAACACATTAGCTAATTATTATACATCCATCTTTCGATTCTCCATCTTGTGTCATCCTTCATCAATGACCAGAGGGTGGCAAAGCTTCTGGATTTCTACCTTTTCTTTCTCCGTAATGAACTTTTTTATAGTCAGAACTTTGAAAGTAGGTTTGATACAGAGTAAAGTTTAATGTACATCTCTGCTTAGTGTCAGACAATTGTAGTCAAAAATTTAATATTTTTCAAAGCAAATTTGGTTGTTTTACCAAATGTGTGACCCAACACTTCTCGATGATGTAAGATTAACTCGGCCAATGCAGAATCAGAGGAATTTGTTTCTGGCGATAGAAATTCATTTCTCGATATAATGTGGTTCGGATCCCACAATAAGCTGTAGGTCCCGTTGCTAGGTGACCAGTTGGTACCTAGCCACGTAAAAATATCTAATCCTTCGGGCCAGCCCTAGGAGAGATGTTCATCAGCTCAGTGGTCTGGTAAAAATAAGATATACTAAACTTAAACCAGGTCTCCCGACCCCTTAAACATTTTAGCACATTACCAGGCCCGGCTGGTTATGGCAGAAGCCTGCTTAATCTAATCTGACCAACCAACGGTTGGCTGTTATGTGTTTTGTCTTCCATCATCTTTCATTTTTGCTAAGGGTGCTCGAGTGGAACATGTCATAAATGCACGTCGGAAACTCACTGCATACATGTCTCAAATAGGTTGAAAACAGGTAAACGACTCTAGTTTGAGATCGAACCTTTTAGCAAATGCTGGATGTTAGCATGAAGCGCTGGTTAAGGCTACCATTCAAGTCGTTGGCTGATGTTCAGCCTGTTTGTGATGTGAGTGCGATAAGTTGCCGACTTGTGTTTATGACATTTACTGCAGTGTGGGTGTACCCTTAAAGGCTTTATCAAATGTTTGATGCAGGATACTTGCTAATATGTGCTCTTTACGTATGAGAACTCAAACGTGAATTAAAAGTAGGGATAAAAGAATAAATTAATCATATGTTTGTCTTCATATGCACTGACAGTAATCTGTTAGTTTTTAACGTCTCTAATAAAATCAAGGATAATAATAAATAGATATATACTGATAAAATCTAATATGGGTAAATACAGAAAAATATTAACATTAGAATATATAGATTATTTGTAAAATAATATGTACACGCTTAAATAGTTATGAACAACCTGAATGGTAGGATAAACATATAGTAAATTTTTGGTAAATTTAAGTCAACTTTGATAAAGATTCTGCTTGTAATACTTCTAAATTGTAAAATATTGTATATTTTCTTTACTAAAATATTAAAAAAGTGAATATCAAGCAGTATTTTATGAATTATCAGCAGGAAACTATCCTTTTAGTCCAAAGAGCGAATTACCTTTGGATTTGGGAATGAATTCTGTTTTTCGAGGACAGATAATTATCTGCAATTGTATGTGAATATTTCCTAAATGACTTTTCCATGAAAATTATGAAGATAAGAATTTTCTCATGATATAAAATGTTCGCTATGACTTGGAGAAATATAACTTGATTTTGTTACCAATATAAGAATAGGTGGCTGAATTACCACCATTGTAGGTCACTAACGGCTACAGAAATCTAAGTGACTATAACAATCTGTCTACGTGATTTCCCTGCGCTAGTTTTAACTTTGTACCAGTAAACTCATAAACATAATCATTTGAACCCATTAAACATAAACCCGTAAGATTCTGTTCCCATTTTTTTTCTCATTTCCAGGAAAGATGCAAGAGGAAAACAGATGAAAACACGGGAGCACCTACAGATTCGCGGGCCCACTCGACCTCGGTAGCCCGAGTTCAATTCTCGGGCATTCCATTGAGGGGTGAGAGATGTGTATTTCTGGTGACAGAAGTTCACTCTCGACGTGGTTCGGAAGTCACGTAAAGCCGTTGGTCCCGTTGCTAAATAACCACTGGTTCCATGCAACGAAAACATACAAAACAAACAAATTTTATTTTTATACATATAATTGCGTATACATATAATGTGTGCAAATAAATAAGACATACACACACACACACACGCACACGCGCACACACACACACACACACACACACATATATATATATATAATATATATATATATATGTATATATATATATAATATTATATATATATATATATTAATGCATATATATGAAGAGGGGGAGAGAGAGAGCAGCCTCTGTAAACGCAAACGCGTATCAAATCATCCATAAAACGCCGAAAAGACAAAATGCTAATTAAACTGAAAAATGGGACTTATTCTGAAATCAATGACTGCAAAGAAACCCCCCGAATATGTTGCCCATTGCCTGATGAAACAGCCGTTTGAGGTGACGAATCTCTTTCGGCAACGCCCTGACTACCAGTAAAACCAGGTAAGGAAGGGTATAATGCTTTTGTTCTTATTGTTCTTGTTAATTAATTATTACTAGTCCGCTCGATGAATGAGTAATTTCAAGTGATTGAAAATTATTCACTCATTGAGTCATTTGAATATACGTACTTAACAAAAGCACATATACATACATGTATAATCTCTGTTTAAAGCAATGATATGTACCAAATGGGCAGGCTATATACATATATATATATATATATATATATATATATATATATATATATATATATATATATATATATGTATATATATAAATATATATATATATATATATATATATATATATATATATATATATATATATATATCATCCAATAAGAGGTTGAGGCTAGTCCCCCATCATGTAGCAGGTGAAAAGGCAAAACAGCTCAATACATGGGTTGCTTTATTGTTGCCAACGTTTCAAGACTATGGTCTCATTTTCAAGGCTATAAAAAACAGAAATACATAAATTACAAACTTGTCCAGCAAGATTAACAAAATGTTACATACGAATAAGCACGAGAAAAAAAATTAAATATACGTATATAGAAAATTTTAAATAAATAAAAAATTAAATAAATAAAAACACACAATGTATTAAACACTAAGTGAAAATTGTTACAAAAAAATTAAAAATATAAAACAAACAAACCTACAACCCGAGGTTCAGTTGCTGTATAATGGAACTGCTGTAGTGTTGTTATTCAACACTACAGCAGTTCCATTATACATTGCTTAGACCGCCCACTCTTATCTTCTTTCCTTGCTTATCTCGACTCCTCGCTCTGGCAGGCCTTTCAGCAACCGAACCTCGGGTTGTAAGGTTTGTTTTTATATATTTTAATTTTTTAACAATTTTCACTTAGTGTTTAATACATTGTGAGTTTTTTAGTTATTTTGATTTTTATTTAAAAAAAAATTTATATATACTATATTTATTTTTTTTCTCGTGGTTATTCGTATGTAACATTTTGTTAATCTTGCTGGACAAGTTTGTAATTTATGTATTTCTGTTTTTTTATATCCTTGAAAATGAGACATAGTCTTGAAACGTTGGCAACAATAAAGCAACCCATGTATTGAGCTGTTTTGCCTTTTCACCTGCTATATATATATATATATATATATATATATATATATAATATATATATATATATATATAAATATATATATATATATATATATAATAGGTGTGTATATGTATAATATATATATATATATATATATATATATATATATATATTTTATGTGTTTTTATGCCTGTGTCTGTCTTTGATATATATATATATATATATATATATATATATATATATATATATATGTTATATAAACTATATATATATATATATATATATATATTATATATATATATACAAAACTCTCGTATTCTGTCACCTTCATAAGGCAACTTGTATTCTCTGAATACAAAAAAAAGACCAACAGAAAATTGCCTTTCACTTTTTTTGTATAGTCATTAAAGAGACACCTCTTTTTTATTCAAAATGTTTCCCCATCTTATATGTTATACATGCGCACGTAAATATATGAACATTACATAATACATAAACATGCGCATGAGCACTGCGTATTATACCCGAGACCAAATTTAATATTTTGAAACGCACTGAAGTTCCCATCATTTAGTAGTCGATAAAACTGTCTCGATCCGACAGCTCTTTAGCCACTTACTGCGAGGGACAGACGGCACAGGGGAGGGAGGAAAAACATCCACGGGAGCACCGGTATCTCCTTGCATGACGCCACCACGGAATCTCCAATAACACTGGGGAAGTGCTGCAGCCCCTCGCGCTGAAGAAGCTACGCTCGCCGCCCATGGGAGAAGATGAGAGAGACGGAGCGGGAGAGAACGAGAGAGAGAAAGCACAGATGCGGCGGATGGGTGGGGATTGTTGGGGCTGCGAGAGGCTGGGAGTCGTTCTGTGTCTGTCTTTGTGTCTGAATAAGTGGAGGAAGACGTAAGAAAATAGTGGAAAATAAAAAGTAAAGTAGGCTTGGAAAATGGGAGGTCAGAGACACTGGAAATATCCATTACCTTGATAACGGCAAGGTGCTCTGATGTCAGACGCACCGTTGTTACAGCAGAGGTAAAATGTAAAGTCATTGTACCCTTGTGTAGGGTCCCCAATGAAGTCGATTAATTCATGCTTTCATTCATTTCTGATATCCATCTGATTAACTCTTTTAACGCTCGCACACTGTTTTTAAGTGAAATTCTCACATTCTCATCACTTCGTGAAATTCATTCTTCTCAGCATAAGCAGTTTGGAATCAGTTGGCGTCCTTGGATTTCATTGTGACTCAGACGCAAATATGTCAAATATTTGCTAAGTGGAATGATTTATCCTTGGCTCGTGTTATCAACAGTAATAAGTTAATGTATTATCCTTCTGTTTCACACGTGCGTTCTCTCTCTCTTTCTCTCTCTCTCTATCTATTTATCTCTCTCTTGGTGAAGCTGAACCGCACGACTAAAAGTATATTGTATCTATCAGCCATACTGGAAAACCACGAATAATACAACGAAATTGTCTGAAATGGCTTTGCTAACTGAGGCATAAGAATGAATGGCTGGAGGGAGAATTGAGGACGACTCACTTAGTTGAAATATGCAAATGGTTCCGAAATAATAATAAAATAATAATAATAATAATAATAATAATAATAATAATAATAATAATAATATAATAATAGTAAAAGCGCCGTATTTGTGCCATTATAGAAGCGTTATCTCTCCCGTACGGACATCTCTGTGCTTTCTATTTAATTAGAAAGAAACTCATCTTGCACGTTTGTGCATTATCCATTGCATTCTTTTGATTTATGTGACGTGGTGGTGAAATTATACTGGATATATACATACCCACACACATACACACATAAATATTATTTATCATATCATATATATATATATATATATATATATATATATATATATATATAGTTAATATATGAGTGTTCCATATGTATATGATATACATATATATATATATATATATATATATATATATAATATATATATATATATATATACATATATATATAAATATATATATATATATATATATTATATATATATATATACATCGAGCTACAAATGTCCTTTAATATCTAATTAACTTTAATTCGGAATTATGAAATATATTAATTACCGAGGTAGAAGTGAATTAGATATTAAAGGACATTTGTAGCTCGATGTATGTATATTAATCACGGTAATGTGATATGACATATATATATATATATATATATATATATATATATATATATATATATACATATATATATGTATATATATATAATAGTCTGATAGTCATTAGAAGGAAATAGGTAAAGATTAATCCAAATATACATGGAAAAGATAATGTCAGCCCTGCAACAACCTCCCAATTTTCTTTATATTTTTGTGAGACATGAAAATTACTCTAATACTTAAAGAAATTTGCATCTCGATTGTCATAATGATAGTTTTTAAAAACTCTGTATTGTCATGTCTATTTTAGAAAAGTATATATATATATATATATATATATATAATATATTATATATATATATATATAGATATATATATATATATATATATATATATATATATATATATATATATATATATATATATATATTAACATATATAACCACGAAAGTTTGGAAACGTTATAAAATCCATAAATATAAAAAATTATATATATTTTTTATTTATATATATATATATAATATATATATATATATATTATATAATATCTGTGCCACAAAACCAAAGATTTTATTAAAATGCCAAAGATAAAAAATAGCGCAACATCAGGCAAGCAGTTCACTGTGACGAACTAAATTAATTTCATAACACAGGGAAAATTATGGTTAATAACTGAGGAAAAAAAACAGTACTGGAATAGATACAACACGGAGGTTTGAAATATAAAGATTGGAGTTAGAATTCATTCATTATTGTGCCTCGTGTATGGTTAGTTGATTAGGCACCTCTGAGAGGTGTAGCAATAATTATCGATATTATATGTACTCTAACTAAACCATCAAAGTGATTAACGGTAATCTGTATAGAGACTCTTGGGCAATGCCATACGGTTTCAGGTGCTGCCATCTAACAATTTGAATGGCAAAGTTTAAGCCAATCTGGCATATGGCTGATATTTGGCCTGATAAAATTCTGACTAGTTTCAAGTACGTACCAGGTT
>NC_087200.1:131678534-131694217 GCF_015104395.2 Macrobrachium nipponense
AGAAGGAGATGCCTGAGGGAGTAGAGCAGCTCTGATCAAGGAGGGGGAAGCTTATTTCCCCTGAGGACGAAATGCGTGGGTGTTTGTCGATGGGACGAGAAACTAAGTGGAGCTGCAACTAAAGACAAAGTGACGTGGCGGACGAAGTAAGTAACTGCCCATTGGCGGGCAAATAATTAGGCCTAATGTAAGTCACTGAGGGAGAACGACGGTAACCGACTCCGTATGCAATTTCCATCACCCGTGACACCGCAAGACGATTAAGAGAGAGAGGAGTGGCCACGAGAGAACAGTGAGAGAAGATGAAGATCGGTCGAGAGTCAAGAGAGAGAGGAAAAAAAGAGAGCAACAGCTGATGGCTTCCTCTATCTCTCTCTCTCTCTCACACACACACAAGCGTGATGAGGGAAAACCCATCATGCGCAATTGAGAAGAAGAAAGCCGGCGAGGGCGATGTTTTCCCGGAGATATGGAGGAGGAATTTCCAGACCATCCCTAGAGTTGGGGAAGACGGCAGTACTACCGTAATTAGGGTAGGTTTCAGGGGAGAACAGGTGTCAGTTACAGTTTCCTCGGAAAGATGTCTTCTGAAAAGGACCTGTATTTGTATGGCAAGTCGTGAATAACAGTACAGGCCTTACTATTTTTTATATGTAAAACAATAACAAATGCAGATATTAATGTGATCTCTCACGAAGTAAATAAATATTAAAGGTATGACTATTAAATATCTATTATAAATAAATATGATATATATATAGATATATATATATATATATATATATATATAATATATTGCACTTACATTTATATTTTTTCTTCCTCACATCTGTTTATTGTCTCCCATTTTCAGTCCAGTTTGTTGCACATAACGAACACAGCGAGTTCCTCTCAACAACTTTAAAAATCGTATAACTTTCCTACAGAAAAGGAAGATTAAAGCAGTACCAGAAACAACAATGGCAATGATAACTGACGCAGAATTCTAAATTCACGTTAAATACTTAAGGGCCAGTTTCTCTCTCTTCTCTCTTCTCTCTCTCTCTTCATCGTCTCTCTCTCTCTCTCTCTCTCTCTCTGTAAGTTCCAGAATCCATAACAAACAGATTACATCAACATGAGGCAGATATAAGAGCATAGGAAAATCATGCTTTGTATCTTCGGACTTTCAGAAAAATAAGAAAAGAGATTGAGTGTCTCCTGAATTTGATAACAGACTTAAAAAGCCACACAACGTAGCCTATAGAAACTCATTTCTGCTTTCTGTATCAACACTGGACGGGAATGAACTCATATGATCGTCTGTTTTCCAAACTATTTCGGTAACGAGCTTTTAACATTCGTAATATTTTAGAAAATTATTAAGGAAAGGAAACTTTCTTTCTAACTCAGCGGTACTCAGTGGTTCTCAACAGTTTTTTTTTTTTTTTTTTATGAAAACTTTCCATATGTCAAAATGTCATTCGCCCCAGCCACTTTCCAAAATAGTCCTGCCTCGAAAGTTACATTCCAAATAATCGCATATATACTAAAATTCCTTGGTCACAATTCCCCCCAGGAAACTGAAATTCCTCCCTTGGGGGGAATTCCCCCTGATTGAGAACCAGATATAAAATAGGCAAGAATGCTGCTTTTTTTATACGACTTAGACAAGCATTAAGAGTACAAATAGCTACAAGACCCAGTTTCAGAGTAATTTCTCAGTCATCAGAATCTTATTTATCACATAATAAAGCAAAATGCTCACAGTTGCCATTAAGCTACTCAAACGTACTCAGCCAAGAGTCATAAAAGGAGCATACTGAAACTGAATTGGAATTTAGTACTTAGCGTTTGACATATGGCATATTAAGTGGACATTTTTGTACTTTTTTACGTCGTTTACTTTCCTCTAATTCTCCTGTGATTAAAGAGGAATGTTCTGAGTTGTAAGAATTCTCTCCGGATTGGGTTGTGATTAACAAGATCTTGCAATAACCCACTATCATCATCATCATCATCATCATCATCATCCTCATCATACAAATGTAAACATCTTGTTTCCCATAAAACACGCTTCATCCAGTAGAAGTCAGATTTTTGCTAGGGGCCAACATATCAGTTTGGTTATCCAAAATGTCCTCTAGGTAGGGCGTGTGCAGGGGCTTATTTGAAAGACGCTGCAAAAGTTGTTCCTCAGCAGATTCGCTCTTTCAGGCATGTGGAACTTTTCTTAAAGCAAAAAACAGTATGCAATGAAAAGCATAGTAGATAATCAACTCTAATTCTAAAAAAAGTTAACCCTAGAGTGAATCTTTGGTTTGATGTCGGTGATCCTTAATAAATGAGAGGGACACTTCATAATTTCTTTGACAAAAACGTCGATTTAAACTCTAACTAAGGGTCGGGGTCCGCAGTGAAGTCATGTCTATACAATTAATCACTTAGCAAGACACTCTTTCTCTCTGACTCTTGTTCTTCTCAATTCTTTTTCTTTATGTTTATTTATTCTTCCTACCGCACCTTTTTCAGTCTTGGCGTGGTTTGATTCCTCTCCATTCATATCTTTTTATTCTTCTGATTCATCTACCCTTTTAGCAATCAGTCATGGAAATAATTCGGCTTGAATTCCTCGTTTATTGCAGGTCAACTTGCAACCCAACAGGCAGAGTCTTTGGTGACGTGACACGAAGCTTGTTAATAAGAGAGGAGGTTTCCGAAAAGGGTGCAACTTTGCAACACATTCTTTCTTAGGAGTCCATCACTTTTCTTACTATGTCGCCGTTTCTAGGATCACACCTCTTCTGCATGAGTCCTGGAGCTACTTCAGCCTCTAGTTTTTTCTAGATTCCTTTTTCAGGGATCTTGGGATCGTGCCTAGTGTTCCTATGATTATGGGTACAATTTCCACTGGCATATCCCATATCCTTCTTTTAATTTTCTATTTTCAGATCTTGATACTTATCCATTTTTTCCCTCTCTTTCTCTTCAACTCTGGTGTCCCATGGTATTGCGACATCAATGAGTGATACTTTCTTCTTGGATTTTGTCAATCAACGTCACGTCTGGTCTATTTGCACGTATCACCTTATCTGGTTTCTGATACCATAGTCCCAGTAGGATCTTTGCCTGAATCGTTTTCTATCACTCCTTCAGGTGGGTGCTCGTACCACTTTTATTACTGCAAGGTAGCTGATGTTTCTTGCACAGGCTCCAGTGGAGGGCTTTTGCTACTGAATCATGCCTCTTTATTATTATTATTATTATTAGTATTATTATTATTATTATTATTATTATTATTATTATTATTATTTCATCCTAGCCTCGCTCATCAGTGGTATAGACATTCTGAGATAAAAGAAAAATAAAAGATTATCTTCAACCAAATAAAGACGGGTTTTATGTAATTCAACTGAAGAAACTTGGCCCATTTTTTTCACAGTTGTTATTAGTGTGTAATAGTCATGAAATTGCTAATTACCCATCCAGATATTTTAAGCGCATTTGAATGGAAACGGAGTTGCATTATTCAGGCTTTGTTTGCTACAATTCTAACTCTCTCTCTCTCTCTCTTCTCTCTCCCTCTCTTCTCTCTCTCTTTAATTGCTTTCACTTCCTTTCGGCGGAGATTTCATAAACACACTCCAACCACTAAATACTTTCGGCAAAATTTAAGGTATTGTGACGAGGAGGAGATATTCGATGACCGAAGTAAAAATGACCGCTGTTATGAAGGACTGGTGACCGCAACCAGACTCCTTCCCACCAAACTGGTGCTCTCCCGAAAATCAGCCTCAGTTGTGCTCCGGTCTGACTCTCTCTCTCTCTCTCTCTCTCTCTCCTCCTCATCTCTCTCTCTCTCTCTCTCTCTCTCTCTCTGTGTGTGTGTAGCTGAGAGACTGCTCAACAGATCCTCCCATATAGTATTCGGGATAAAAGCAGGTCTTGTCGGGTAGATTCACACAAAAACACACACACACACACACACCACACACAGACACACATATATATATATATATATATATATATATATAATATATATTATATAAATATATATTATATATATATATATAATTCCTTTTTCTGAGCAAGTTATTCCGAGGTGAAGTGAATTCGATATTAATGGTTTAATCGTTGCGCAGAAATGTAAAAGTAGAGAGAGTAGCACTCCAGCTTAACCGCCAATTCGGCGGTCTGGCTCTCTGACAGAAACAAAGACCTTATATATAGCCTCGCTTTGTTTTTGTTTTTTTTTGTTTTTTTTTTTTAGGTATTTAATCGTTTACCAGCGAATCCATACGTTTCTAACTGAAATTTACCATTTACAATAAATACAAGAGATTATTTACAACATATGGCATCGAAAATTGTAGCCGCCAAGCAAGGATTAATGATACAGTATTTGGACGCCCGTTCGACGAAATACACGACGGACCATAAATAATCGTAATTATTTAAATATTTCACAGCAGTTAAGATATTCAAAATGCATTACAAGTCTTTACCAATATGCTAGTCTATAAAATATTTATGTTAAAGACGTATATAAAAACATATTCCTATTCTATGTTCATGTCAGGTGTACGCTTCCATCTACTGCCCTGTAGTCATTGCGAACTAATAAACAAGTAAGAAATGAGCCGAAGTTTCTTCGGTGCAGTCGGGTTTTCTGTACAGAGTATATGCTGTATGAAACTTTCAGCCTCGGCCCGGTGGGTGGCCTGTGTTATTGGCAAATATAGCGGTGCAGGAACGCACAATCATGACTACCTTTAACCTTAAATAAAATAAAGACTACGGAGGCTAGACGGCTGATTGGACGGTGGATAATCAAACACACCAATTTGCAGCCCTTTAGCCTCAGTAGTCTTTAAGAGCTGAGGGCGGACAGAATGAAGTGCGGAAGGACAGACAATAAATAGCCTTTCAATAGTTTTCTTTTACTTAGGAAAAAAGAAAAATGAGAAAATCTGAGCTCCCAGTGATGGCAGCTAAAACAAGTCTCTTTCCTCCCCACTGATGACCCTGAGATCAAATCTTTCATTTTTCGTGATACACGTTGTAAAAGCAAAAAATAAGTTTCCTTACTAATTCAACACGAGCAGCAATCTCACTCACTTCCTCCAATATTTATTTTTATGTTAAAGTCTACTTTTCGTACAGAACCATCATCTGGCAAGCGAACTAACTGAGCGTTTCATAAAATGCCCATACTGTTCCCTTATGCTGGGTCCGACAACATTATCTAATGATTCGGTTCAGGGCATGCAACACACGTCATTGTTAGTTACAGGCTTTCTCTCTCTTCTTTGTTTTTAAGTGCTAAAGCTAATGGGACGGTAAGTTTAATACCTGTAAATAACAAGACCTAAGACCAGGTGGAGAGATTAGGTCAGAGATGATATGAGGGAGTAGGGAGTACGGGAGGAAATGACACAGGACAGAGGTTGATGGAAGAGACTCATTTAAAACGGCGACCCCGAATAGGGATAAAGCTGGGAATAAGAAGACCTGAATGACAGAGTAATAGTAGCTAGAAAAACAGACGAAAATTCCAAGCAGTACATGACTGCTTTTTTTTAGAAGACTTTAAATTTCAGGGCGGCGTAGAAGTAAATCCTTTACACAAACTAAATAAGGGAAAACAATTTGACCGAAAGAGTTCATATTTTGACAGAAACCATTCCATGCAGATGGATGTCATTTTCAATTTCTTTTCTTCATGTTAACGTTTCATTTTTTCCAGCAGGTTTTCTCTACCTAAGAAAGTCCTCAACTAAAAGGTAAAAGTGTCTTTAGCTATGAATAAAAACTTTCCCGATCTATATCCTTCAACTCGAAATAAATGATAGTGCTCTACACTATACGCTTAAACTAGGCCCCCGAAAATTGGCAGTTCCCAAATCTATTCCATTGCTTTGTCGTGTTTCACAAGATGCTTCGTCAGTCACTGAATAAACCCCCTATCTGCATATTCACTTTCTCTTGAATAAAGAGCTATATGTGTCCAAGAGAGAGAGAGAGAGAGAGAGAGAGAGAGAGAGAGAGAGAAGAGAGAGTATTTTTAGCTCTGTGTACACAGAAAATGAAATCGCACACACACACGCACTGAGAATACCTGGTTATAACCGGAATAATTCGACTTCGGACGTCCTGTGAAACTGTCAGGGGAGAAAAAGAAACTCATCAGTGACCGGCATGTGCATCCAAGTGTCAGCAGCAGCACGAGAATGAATAACAATAATTATCGTTAAAGCGCCAGGAAGAAAAGCATCAGCAGATTTAATGGGAGGAACTGGAAGAAAGCCTTCAGAAAAGAAACACTTTCACGTCTCCTTTCCAATCTTCACGCGTGATCCTGCCTTCAGGAGAAGAAATATATATAGATGAATCTAGTATTTCTGATTTGTTCAGCTCGAGGACGACTTACCCGGATAATGGTACAGGGACACGCTCGAGCCGTTTTTGACAAGAAGACCTTCTGCTCGAGATCTCCTAAATAAGCATGGTTGCCGGATTCCATTTCGAGGAAAAATACCCCTCTTCTTGTGCGTTCATGAGGTGTGTGGTTCCTAATATCGAGCTAGATTTAGGTAGCTTTGGAAATCGTACTTATAATCGTCGCTCTTTATTTAAAATTTCTAAGAAACAAGGCGTTAAATACAAATTAAATGATTCACGAACGAAAGAGGAAAAACGGTGGAATTCTGTTCGTAAAATATTTTTTTTTATGTTCATGTTTAATAACAAATATTTAAAAAACTACAATAAATACGGCCGAAACATACTTATGAAAAATAAATATTTGAAAAGAAACCCTCAGTTCTCTCCAGTTACGTTGAAGACGGCTCTTAGATTTAAAGAATCTTCTTGCTGCTAGGTAAGGCAGAAATAAGACTACGTACTCGTCCAGGAATTCTTGCACAAACGGCTAATGCTACTCTTAGGAATTGCATCATATTTGGGACTTACATGGCGGTAATAATGCGTACATTGCTCTCGCCTTCGCGGAGACACTTCGATTTTATCACTGCGTCAGAAAAGCTGTTTGGTTTGAGCTGCCAAACGTTTAGCAGAACCGCAATCCTTGGGGAGTCGTGAGTTGCACATTTTAGCCATCTGTTTTTTGCGGAATGATGATGACACACGAACGCCCGAGATGCCATTCACTAGAAGTGACAGCATTCTCACTTGATAATTATGCTTCCTTATGGTTGCAAACGACGATCTTACTTCATGTATCATCATGATTTTCCGTATTGTTCTCTTGTGTTTTTAGGGGAGATTAAACTGACATTTACAAACATAAGTGAAAAATTTAACATCAGTCAAATGTTAACGGGTTACCTTGTGAGTTTATGTATGTCATATTACTTTAATTATTCAACCCGATTAAGATGAATGAAAACTTGAAGTGAAAATATCCTGGCTATTTTTTTTAGTCTAGACGAAAAATTTGCCAGTACGAGAAAGAAGTGAATGAAAGGCTTAACGCAAAAGCGTGAGCTTTATCATCTCTCCTCCTTCAAGAATAACACTCACTGCAGAAAACCAAGTGATCATAATAGTATTGGCAAAGCAAATGAAATAATGAAAGTCTGAACAGTCACGCATCTCCACGCTTTGTGACAATTTTCCAGCGTGAAGAGAATGCTTGTCGTGGGTCATTGGTGGCGTGATGGCAATATGCCAATGATCTTGAACGAGGGTCAATTTTTTGCATTCCTGGTGAAAGGCTGCGTCCTTGAAATATTTTCAAAAATTTGACAAAGTAGTCTCCAAGATAACGAATAAAAAATGCGCCCAATTTTCTTCGGCGCAATCGAGATTTCTGTCCAGCGAATAATGTTGAAGGAGCCGCGGCCCATGAAGCTTTCAGTACACGGCTCGGTGTGGCCTGTCCTGTAGCGTTGCCAGACACACGATTATGGCTAACTGTAACCTTAAATGAAATAAAAAACAAACTACTGAAGCTAGAGGTTACAGGCCTGTAATTTGGTATGTTTGATGATTGGATGTGGATGATCAACATACCAATTTGCAGCCCTCTAGCCTCAGTAGTTTAAGATGTGAGGCGCCACGAAAAAGTGCGGACGGACAGACAAAGCGATCTCGTAGTTTTTCTTTCACAGAAAACTAAAATTAACCTTTAAACAGAATATCTATAAAACGTTTTACCTAGTTTGTTGTGTCACTTTAGATGAAAGTAGTATTTCTTAATAGGGACAGAACACATTAACAGCAACAATATTAGCAACAGCAATACTGTAATCGAATTATTTCTCTAGAGGAAAAAACCCTGAAATGGAGAGTCTTTCATATTCATTACTTCAGAATGTTTGCCTTAATTTAGATAATACTGAACGTAAAGCCAGAGATACTTGCAAAATATGCAAATGAATTTTTTCAGCTTAAATCAGTTGTTGTTTGGTTGTCAGGGAGGTCAGACGTGTCAGGTCACCTCTCAGGCTGGTATTTCCGGATTTATCGTACCCTCACTCCTGTGGATCCCAGAACTGTATGGAGTAAAAAAGCATATCACACGGATAGCATACATGGTGGAATCTCTTTTTTTTCTTATTCTGCCGTCGTTGTTGACGACATAATGCTCTGTGATAGTGTTTATTCTCACCTATGATATCTCAAGAAGCTTATTTCCTTTATTATCTGGTATCATACAATAAGGGAACTCAAAGTGAAAATATATCACAATTACTTGGTGTTGAAGAATATATTCAGCTGTGATACGCATTGTGATAAAATGAAGTTATAATAAGTGAAAACAGTCATATTCCTTTTCTCTAGTGTAGCTACTACACAAAGGGATCGTGTCGAAAGCAGCCAGTAAACATCGCCTAGATGAGGACAGTGAGAAGTGACCCTTAATCCCAAGGTGTGCCTCATCCCATCCTCCCATCCCTAAACTAGTGCCGACCTCTGATACGCCGGTTAATCTTAACCTCGCCCTTTGCCATTTCTCCCCCCCCCCATATCCTTTCCTCCCTACCCTCCCGTACCTGCCAAATCTATACCTTTCACACCTTCATTCTCTCTTAATTTGACAGCCAACCTCACGTGAAGAATCCCGTGCTGCCCTCTACCACCATGGGGGAGCCCTCAAAAGGTATGTCAAAACAACTGAACCCCTTTCACGGAATTTCGGACGAAAGTACGGATGACCAGGAAATCGGGAATGATGATATTTTAAAGAATATGAATCCAAGACAGCAGAAAAAAATGAAAAAAATGAAAGAAGGCAGAAGGATACATTGCTGAGAAAATTAACGAGATTAGAAATGGTGAAATTGTAATAAATAACTGTATTAAAGAGAATAGTGAAAATGGGAATGATTCAATTAATAGTTCAAATAGCGATTCAATAGCAATGTTGACACTTAACATCATTGGAGTCAACTCCACTCTACTTCCCCACGAGGTTACACTGGAATGGAAAAGATAAAGAAAAGTGGATATCTGAAGTGTATAATAAGAGGCACTCAATTAAAGCTTGCCCAGGGAAAAAGGGCCTAATAGTGCTAGTAAGTGCAAAAGAAACTTTACAAATGCTAACAACTACAGGACATAGGGAGTAGTGTTATATCAACCTGAACGTAAAGAAGACAAAAAAAATTATTATACTAGAATGTTAATCCAAGCTATATGACCCCTAACTGGGAACGTGCAAGAAGCATGCCCCTGCTATCAGTGGACTTGCATGGAATAATGGAAGCAGAACAAACATTGAATATAATAGGGTGGTGGGATAAAGGGAGACATCCAGACCATCTGATAAATTCCAAATCTATCCCCCGCCCCCTTAGGATCGAGAATATGTGCAGAGACCTATTTTGTGTGGAAAGTGCTCTAGGTGAATCATGGTAGGGATAAGTGTAGAGTCCTGCTAGTATGCAGATTTTGTGCCCAAACCATGAGTCAGCCACATGCCGACTCTTATCCAATGCTGGGAATGAGATCACACCTTTATGTTGCAACTGTGGAGGCAGTCACAATGCAAACTCTAGCCATGCACTAAGCACCCCTAAAGTTGCTCAAGCCTCTGAAGCCCATAGTGCAGCAACTGGCAGGGAGAACAGGGAAGCATCTCAGGCCTCCAGTAGGAACCTGCTCTTCTAGTAATGGGGAGTCCAATGTGTAGGGAAAGAAATTTCCCACCCCTGCCTAGTAGGGCATGAATACTACAGTAGCTACAACACCCAGACCAGGAACCGAGGTTAGTCCCTTGATGCTATATAGAGGGCAGGCAATAAGAAAATGAAAGTCTCAGAACAACTTTATTCAATCTTAAGTGAAACCGCTGGTAGAACAGAGTAAATACTAGTAACCCTGGTCTCAGAAAAGGAAAAGGCACATTAAAGAACCCACGAACGGATGAAGACAACAGGAGATTAAGCAACTGACAGAAGGGTGGACAAAAAACTAAGAGAGGAGAATACTAAGCTAACAACTGGAATTAACGAAGCTAGAGCAAGAGATTACATCACTCAGGACAAACCAGCAATCGTGGATGGTACCTCAAACAATAAGGATGTCTTAGATTACTCAGTCTACATACAGATGTCACCTCTATCACTGTGAAAACATTCATACAAAAGATAGCTTTGCCAGGGATATATCAGCAAAAAGATCAGGAAATACTCACGCAAAAGTATATCAAAAAGAAAATAGCTCTGAAACACCAAAGCAATGATAACAAAAGTGGGCAGTAGCTGCCCACGAAGAATATGTGAAAATGAAAGAGAATTAATTAGAGAAATGATAACGACACTAACTCTGAGAATGAACATAGATGGACCCTCTCAAGATCTGTAGTTTGGAATACAAACAGTCTGGCAAATAGACTATTGAAATACACAATTTGCTCTGAAAATCAGGTGGACATCATATGTCTGCAGGAAACGAAGCACCTGCCCACAGATTATATAGCATTCCAGGGTACCACTTTGTCTCAAAAAGATAGTGTCCAGCCTAACAGGACGGATGGCAAAACAGTAATGAGTAGAGGGCTAATAACATACTACGAAAGAAACCTAGCTGTTGAGAAAATGTACAAACCCAAGGCTAGGTGCAACAACGGACTGCCTTACCATAAGGGCATGCATGATGAAAGTGGAAGACAGCTATTCCGAGTGTGCAACACATTATTCCCCAGCACAGGCCCTGGACTTGTAGTAATAACCTACTAGCACAGGATAATCCCCCTGTTAATAGTGGTGATCTTAATGCAGTACAAATCCAAAGTTAGGCTCTGCAACAGGGAGGAGAATGTAAATGGCATACCTCTACACAAATATCTCATGAGCAGAGAAAACATATAAGAATTCTAAATGATGCAGAGCAACACATATTAAAGGAAACAAGCTTGACTACTTATTTTGTATAGTTGGTCGATTCAGATGTACAACACAACTGTGAGTAGTAGATACTCTAACATCAGACCCACTTTGGTATCTATGCTGAGATTGTATTGAACAAGACTTTTAAGAGAAAGATACAGCAGAAAGAAAATCAAATGTACCCAAAAAATGGGAAAGACAGCAATCAGAGAAAGTATTTGGATGTTTGGCATGATGGCTATGAGCTAGGAGCAGTGACCAGTATAATGATGATATTATACAAGCTAGAAGAGGAAGTGCTAAACCGCACACTCAGCAGAGGTAGAACCACAGAAACACTAACAAGCTGGTATAATGCAGATGATGCAGTGAAGAGAATCACGAAGCAGTATAGGAAAGCAAAGAAGAAGTGGATGAATACCCCAGCCCAGAAAACCTAACAATATATAAGAAGAATGGAGAAACAAGTGCAAGATGTTAAAAAGAACTCTAGAGAGAGGTACTGGAATAAGTTTTTATGCAAGGCATCAATGAAAAAAACCCACCTCCTTGTGAGGTTGCAGGAGAGTGAGGATAGCCCCAAGGGAGAAAAACAGAGAACCGCTCCATCCCAACCCAGAGAGCAAATGAACTTATGACAAAGTGGGGCATCTGATGCTAGCAATGATGCACTACCCATCAAGGTTAGAGTGGCAGTTGAGAAGGGAGGGTAAGGAAGAAAAGAAAGAAGTTTAAGGGAAGCACTTAAGAAGGCAGGGAAGTGTGATGACAAACTCTTCACAGAGCAAGAACTGCAAGAAACTCTGAGAGTGGGAAGTCTACTGCCACCGGGCTTAGATGGGATTACATCTATGCTTTATCAGGTTCCTCACAACAGTGAGTGGAAATCCAGTTCTGAAACTTTTACAACATGATATGGTCAGGACAGCCCATACCCAAAGCATGGAAGAAGTCGCTCATATACCAGTGCCAAAACCAGGAAAAGCCAGGTGATTTCGAACCTATTTCATTGACAATCATGTCTGTGCAGGTATTTGAAGAATGCCTATTAAATAGGCTCAATTTCTTTATTAGGAAAAAGCTCTCAAGAATTTATATGGCTACATACCTGGGGAGAGCACGCACCTGGTATTCATAGAGTAGTGCATGCCTTAGGGTTAAAATACACAGTGTTCATAGATCTAAGGGAGCCTTTGATAGGGTGCTACCTATAATTATTTTGACAGAGTTGCAAGAAATGATAGAAGAAGACTCCTACGCTCATAATGGATTACCTAACAGATAGAATCAGTTGTGTCTACTTTGAGGTGTACTATCAAGATGGGAAAAAATGGAGTTGGGTACCCCCTCAAGGAGGTGTTCTATCACCCACTCTTTTTTAATATTCTAATGATGTACTAGGAAAATTATATACCAGGAATCATAATAAACCATATATGCAGATGACATAGTAGTACAAGCTAGCACAGATAAAGAATAAATAAACAGGCAATTAGGCATGCACATCATTATGTACCAGCATAGGATTAGTCATATCACCTAGAAAAGACTAAAGATGATAGCAAGGGGTACGCAACCGAACCCCTTGATACTGCACATACAAGGGCAGAGAATAGAGAAGGTACGCAGCACAAGTACATGGGTGTCCATACTTTAATAACAGGTGTCATAAATTGTATGAAGTTTAGAGAATAGTTACAGGCTTCAGCAGCAAGGTTACGCCTTCTTTGGGGGGGGGAAAAAAAGTAGCTGTGGCTCCGTGGGTGCAAGTGTACCTATGGTGAAGCGACTTTATACATCTATGATAAGATCAATAATTGACTACAGTAGTAGCATGTTGCTGCCGCTGAGGAAGAGCTATATTGGTATCCTAGAAATCATCCGGAAACAAGGCAGCAAGAAGTATAATAGGGGCACCTAAAAGTGTCAGGCAAGAAATATTGAGAATGAGGCAGTCTGCATCCAATACACAGCAAGAATAGCAAGAACAGCAATCATCAGTTGTATAGGTCCATCATGACGGATGAGGTGATGGATTAACAAGAGATACTCTAATTCACAGCTATCCTAGAAGATTAAAGAATGGTTTGGTTCTGCAGCAAGACAATTAATAGAGCATTCTAGCATGAAAAAGAATACTTAGATGTAACCCAGATAAGATGTAAAAAGACATCCCCCCATGGAGCATACCGAGACTGAGGTATTTGCTATCAGCTTTAAAGGGAAAAGGATAGATGATCCTGCATTGCTGAAGATGACTATTTCAGAGGCTGGACAGTATTCAAGGAGCGGGTACATTATACACAGATGGGTCACTCCTGGAAGATGGTAGAGCAGGAGCGGGGTAACTGTATATCATAATGGAGAGGAGGTATCTCTCTGTCATTACGATCATCAGATGGGAATTCTCCATATTACAGTCACAATTAATTCTAGGTACTTACAGCTGCCCTGATATCATAAATAGGAATAAGGACAATGCCATAAATAGCAACAGATAGCCTGAGTGCCTTGCAATCACTAACACCAAGAAAGCTGAATCAAATATCATAGTGAGAAGAGCTATAGACCTGCTATCACAGATCAGACGAGCCGACAGAATGGTTGCATTTCATATGGGTGCCTTCACACATTGGTATCAAAGGCAATAGAGAGCCGACGAGCTTGCTAAGAAGGCGCAAGGAAGGAGAGAGTGGATTAACAAACTGAAACACCATCCCTGAGTATGTTGAAGGACTCAGTTGCTATGGAAATAGCAAAGATACAATGAGAGAATAGAGATTGCTCAAAGAAACGCACTCATCAATAAGAAAATACCTTGAAATTACTGAGGTAAACCCACCTGACTAACAAACTTTGTGGACTGGGAGAGCAGAAGAGAGCAAACAACATATAGCATACTAAGGATGCAGAGCCGATACTTTGGGAAGTACTGCCCAGCTGTCAGTCCATCAGAAACATGCTGCAGACTATGTGGCGATTAAGGAAGCACACTCTAAGTCATTATCTCGTGGAGTGTGAAGAGATTACTCATTACAGGCCACAGGGACTGAAGTGAAGTTTGACCTACCTCAAGCATTTTTCTGCAACCTGGGTTGTGCTGAAAAGGGTTATCAATACTCATCCAAAATTTGCTTGCTCCAGATAGTCAATAGACTAAGTAATATATTGTATCTTGTTTGTACAAATCAAATTGTAGTATGTTTTATTCACTTAGTAGCATAAGAATACTGTTTTTTTTGTATTTCTACCTTGTTTTTTATAATATTTTCTTAAATCTTATGTTTTTGCCTCATCTAAATGCAATTCTTTCACAAACCAAATAATTATCTGTATAATGTGCAGAACTAAAACTGTAGTATAAAACATTTTATTCTTTAGTTACCTGTTAGTACCAATGCCAAAATTGAAATTTGTTTATGGGCCTTTTTTTTTTTTTTCATAACTTTTATTTAAAATTTATATGTTGACTCCTCCAAATGTAACTCATTCAGTTAAATATCTATATCAGCATATTGAGCATAAAACTACATTAGTAAACATACTATTTTGGAACCTCGTGTTAACATCATTAAACTGTTTGTATCTAATTTTTCTTATAATATTTATATAAAAATATGATGTGTTTGACCTCATCTGAATGTCATTCATACTGCCAAGTAAATTATTTCAAATTTTATCCTGTTATAAGTAAAAACATTGCTCATTATTTACTCCAATAGTATACCACATGTTACTCCGTTGCAATTGTGTACCTCAACAGAAACCTGAGATAAATGTGTACGTATCTTGTATAGCAGACATTCAAATAGTTTTTTTTTTGGGGGTTTTTTTTATGTTCTGAAAAATATATAAAAGTTCAATATCTTGTAATACTTAGACTAATTATATAGTGCAATCACTTAATGGGTAATTCCTATTCAACATATTGTAATTTCCCAATATAGTTTTTCTATAAGGCATTTAAATTTTGTAATACTACCTAGATAACATATCAGCCCCGACGAATGACGTTTGTCTAGTAATCATAGGGTGGAAGTATGGTATGATACCACAAACTTGTATTCAAGTTTTGTAAATACTACCTGAGTACCATATCAGCCCTGATGAATGACGTTTGTCTAGTAATCATAGGTGGAAAAGGTATGTATAATACCACACCTAATGCCATTCATTCAAGAGGGCTTTCCCCTACACGCATACCGCGTCCGGGGTTGCCTGTTTGTGCTGTGCTTTGGTAAGCTTTATTGCACAATAAATTGTTTCTCTCTCTCTCAGCTTAATACTCACGATAAGCTGAAATGCATTATCCTCCCCCGTGATTGCGTGGAAATACTTTAAAACTGATCC
>NC_087200.1:131694717-131702217 GCF_015104395.2 Macrobrachium nipponense
GACCTTCGGTGGCTTTTTTATTTTTCATTTTTATCTTGTAACTTTATAGTCCGGTTAGTGTGAGGCAAGGCGATCCGGAATATGAGTTTACCTGGCAGTGGAGGTAAAGTGTTTTTGTCGTTGCATTCTCACTGCTTGCGCCGCTAAATGCTCAAAAAACCTTACTTGCGGATTATCGGAATATCTTCTGTGAAGTTGGATCATGTGTCAAGACCAATCTACCAACTTTTGATTTATTTTTTTAATATAATAAATTTCGCTTCATTGACTCCTAATTTTATTGACTGATTGTCGTGATGTCATTAGGCACATTGATAATATTTGCTGTTACGAATTTGGATAATTGCTTTTAGTAGTAATCTTGTAGAACTACAAATGAAAGTAGAATCCTCTATTTATTCGACTGAAATAGGAATCCCTTTCTATAGAAAAATGGAATGAAATATTAACACATGCTCACACTCGTAGCACACAGAAACTCACGCACACACACACGCACATATATAATATATATAAGTTTATATACTATTAAAAAAATCAAAGTAGATGCACATGACTTCAGTATATAAGCGAATACCACAGGAAAATGACAGGCAGTACCATATATATAATTCGAAGGACGAAGCCCTACCCATGCATAAAAAAAGTCGGTCTAGAACGAAGTCAGTTCAGAAATGTGGGATATATGAAGCTCAACAAAATAAAGCGAAGGCGTCGATAAAGTGAGGAGTTCAAAGATTGACTGAATGTGTGCGATAGTACAAAACAGGTCGGATTAATATGAGAGTGGAAGGGATTAATGTAAATTAGAGAATGCGCACAGAAGTGGTTTATAAGGTTATGAGAACGATTCGAAGTTCGAAGAATTGAGAGGATCTAGGAATTGATGGATTACAAGTATGATGATGCATTACATCGGAGGTGGAGTGACTGAGCTTACGAGAAGTGTTGAGTACATCAGGGTGCGGGAATGATTACTCAGCAATAGGTGACAGGAATGATTGTTTATCTAACAGTATAATTGAGAAGCAATACAGGTAACTGCAAAAATCATTTGGACCTGAAATTATTAGTGTAATGTCACTTTTCTACTTCGGAAGCATCATGAAAAGGATCCTAATTACGAAATTGAGAAAACATAACAGATTTATAGAGGAAGAATAGTGTCAGTCAAGGAAAGGATGCACGTAGTAAGCATCAGATGTTTGTTATGATATTTTTGGTGAGAAAAATTAAAGACTGAAAGGTAAATGTAGCCAGTGGCGTTCATAGATTAAAAAAAAAAACCTTGTGAGAAAATTAATTTAGATGTTACTATGGCGAATTGTGAAAACATTTGGTGTAGAGGTTGTGTTGAAAATGAATAGAAATTTTTATGATGGAGAGGAATTCTTCAAAACATATTGATGGACTGGCTTGGTATAGAAATGGGTGTCCATGGTGATTTATTACATCCGTGAGGGAAATAAGAAAGACGCCAGGTAAAGGATAATAGCTGTAGATGCGATCATGTGGGATAGAAAAAAAAAGGAAGTTGGTGATCATGAACACAGTGTGTGTTAATGATGTTCAGAAAAAATACTACGTTTTTTTTGGTGATAATGGAGAAAAGCTGCACAGGAAAGTAAAAGATTTGTGAACAGAGGAAAGCTGAAAATGAAAGTTAATAACAGAAAGGGTCAGAGATGCAAGGAGTTTAGAATAGTAAGTGTTGGTATGGATATTTGGAGGAAGGAAATTCGTGAGCCGAACAGGCATTTTTGAAAAAAAATATGAAGATGGTGGTGGAATGCGAGAAGACGTTCGTCACGTCATGGACTTGCTTAGGCAAAAACAGGAAGCACCAAAGAATCAAGGACACGTTGCATATGTGTAGTGTGTAGGGAAGTCGACGCATATGAAGTGGCTGGTGATGTGGAATTTTTCAGCAGTTAGGAAATGAATTTGAGAGCAACTATTTTACTTTAAATTGAAGCCACCTCTTGGAAGGAGATAGAGCCATTGGTGTATAGTATATATATATATATATATATATATATATAGATATATATATATAAATACATATATATATATATATATATATATATATATATATATAATATATAATATATCTATATATATGTCATATATATTTATATATATATATACATGTATTATATATATATATATATATATATATATATATATATATATATATATATATATATGTATGTATATCTCTGACCCTTTCTGTTATCAATTTTAATTTCAAGGGTTCCTCTGTTCACCAACACTTTCAAAATTTTTTACTTTCCTATGCAGCTTTTCTCCATTATCACCAAAAAACGTAGTATTTTTTTTGAACATCATGACTCACACTGTGCTCATGATCACCAATTCCTTCTTTTTTTTTATCCCACATGTTTGCGTCTGCAGCTATTATGCCCTTACCTAGCATCTTTCCTATTTCCCTCATGGATATTGTAATCACCGTGGAACCCATTTCTATATATCTATATATATATATATTATATATATATATAGTATATATATAGATATATATATATATGTGTGTGTGTGTGTGTGTGTGTGTATGTATATATATAGTGTGTGTGTATGGCTGCTAAAGCCGGAAGCGCAAGGAAATTACAATGTTTACGGTCATGTTCTGAAAATTCTGAAGGATGAGCATACTAAAAATTCTTTTGAAAGAGGTAATTTCGTCTCTTATGTAGAACATCTGATTCCTAATTCAAGTAAGAATTCTAAAGCTTTTGTGAGCAATGTACTGTACATAGCCCATGTTTTATGTTTTCTATATTCTTAACTCTCGTCTTCAACTTTGAAATATCATATATAAAGTTATTTGGTTCTATTTACACTCCAGCTCTCATAAAATTCAGTATGCCAATCTATGCATCCCTTGTGGAAACTGATTTCAGGAAAAAATTAATAGGATAAAATTACTGAAAAATAAAATGGGAGGAAAGAGACAAACGAATTCCAAGATCAATATGTGTGAAATATGAAAAGAAATAGATAAGAGGAAATTATGAAAGAATTCCAGACAGCCAAATCCCCTTGTAGAAAAACAAGGATAAGAAAAACAAGTTATGTATACTATGTGCCTTGAGTCTAGAGTAGTGTGCATGAATCACTGTCTCACCCACATGCGTTACATGAACTAGAATGTAATAATGCATACTTGCGTCCTGAAAAAGACATCAGTTATACAAAAAAACGCAATGGTTAAAGTGGTATATACCGATAAGGGATAAGGAATAATGGGAACAGCGTTGAACATAAAGTCTGTTGCAATTGTTGTTATCAGCGAAAAATAGTTGCGACGAAAACACCATTAAAAGAATAGCAGTCACTTCACGGAAGCATCAGAAGGAAGCCCCCACCACATACCGAAACATTCAATGACAGGAAGTTCAGCTTCCGCTTGAGATAAAAGTTAGGGTACTTGGGAGAATAATGCCTGTAGTATATCAAATACAGATATTTAATGCCTCAAATATTCAGTGCTCACGAATCAGTCAGACAAAATTCCCGGTGAATTAACAGATGATAGGAATTAGAAAGCGTGAAGGTGATACCGTTTTCTTTCTAATACGTATCCTAAACTCATTTATGCTTCAGGAATAAAAGAGATATCGATATAGAATGACAGACACGGGTTATATACAGGATGAAGCCGTGAGTGTACAGGAAGCGAGTGAACTGAAGAGGAGATAAACTGTAAAGACACACGATGAATCTTTTTCCGCTGAATAAAAACACTCATGCACACTAAGATAAGGACTACTTGTGTATATTTATATCTATATTCACACTAGTATGAATGCTTGTATTGGGTTTAACTCCCTCTTGTATTACCGTCATTTTTTAAAACTGTATATATAGGTTTCTTTGGCTCAAGATATTACATATTACGGTCCGTTTTTTTTTTATTGTATAGTTGCATTTGGCTCTAGAACAACGAGTAACTGCAACATGGGACGAGATATGCAGTTAAAATCAAAGGAAAAAAATAGTATTACAGGTAACTCACCCACTGAGACATACAAGTGTCTCCCCACATCTTTGATAAGAGCATGTGATAAGCAGTAACTGCTAAACAGAGCAATAATCACTGACCGTTCCCTTTTCCAATGGTGTCATAAGGAATATACTGATTGACAGATGTGCACATCTCGATAATATATTATAATTATTCACAGTCCTTGGAATTGACGACTATAGTAATTTGATTTTATGAAGTCACAATACACAAATAATGTACTAAATGCGTTTTAAATTGAACTGATCCAGTGGTACTTGTCATTTGCATTTGAAACTGAAGTAATTCAGTAGCACTTTGGAGGGTCGGGGGTGGGGTGGGGTACGAAAACCTCACAGTTAGAAAGGTAACGTCTAGCTAGGTCAGGATACGGCATTCCAGGAAAGGTTAGGATATCTCATGCCTATCCCTGTCTCCCTACTCTACATCCGCTCCTATTATTATAACTTATCCTAAAAGAGTGTCAATTAAGCTTTTTATATCGTCTATTTCACATACTCAGTAAAGAAAAAAAATTTTCCTGCACAAAGTCTTAGTTACCCATAAGAAACATTCTCTTTTAATACATTGCCTTACGAGCTTGTTTTCTATGATAACCATTTCTAGAGGTAACTTCAAAAAGTGGACTGAAAATTTATACTCGATTTATGAATGGACTGACAAGTCATTGGTGCTTTAGTTTGCCAAGTTTGAGTTTTGTAATAAAATTCATTTTGGAAACTAATATCATAAAAGTATTATTGTTCTTATGGATAAATAAGGCGAAGAGGGAGCAAACAGATTACTAGATCTCAGCGAATAAGAACTGGATGCGCATAATAAATTTGCCTTGTGGGTTTCTTACACGTTTTCCATCTACCTATTTGTGTTCACTCCCTCTCGTTCTCAATTAATGTACACTAATGAGTTTCTCCTACTATCAGGAAACTAACTAGATAGGCATCAAAAGAACCTGTTAATAACAATTACATTGAAGACTCCTTTGTTATCATTGGGTGAATTAGTCCAACATAGTTGTATAAAAAACCTACAAGAATATATATCATAGAATATTTATATATATATATATATATATATATATATATATATATATATATCGCTTGGATTAAGATTCATTACAAACCTGTTATATATGCCTGTTCAGCGATAAGTCAGCGTCTGAGGAAACTTGGGTGTGTCTCGTAAATACGCGCGAGAGATCTAACATAACTAAGCGTATTAGATTCCATGTAACACCCCAGATCGAAAAACTTTGTTTTGTGATATCTATCAGTTCAAGCGTTGCTGTATATGAAATTGCTGATGTCATGTCATGCTTAGTACTCATGATATTTAAAGTGCCTCACATTCAGTAATTCTGTTAGTTCTATCTAATGTTGTAGGATATGACTCCTTGTATGCTAAGCTCAGATGCTGAATTGTTTTGCATTGTATCGCCTATATTTCCGCATGTATGTATCTTGGTCTTATCTCTTGGTAGAATGTTAGCTTGCAAATAAATACATAGAGTAGGACGATGCTTAATAATTATCGACCTACATCTAGGATATTTCGCTTTAACTACTTTAGGTAAATGTTGGTACCAGTCTCAATAGTGATATCGTCACAGAACTGCCATCAACTTTCAGGAAAACACTGTTTGGGTACGTTAAAAAACAGACTGTTTACGCCATCAGTGCACTAACCCATAGCCCGCCCCTTCTATCACTCCACAATGTTGGCAGTGTTTCTTTCGGCCCCCCATAGCTACACCAAAACACTTATTACCCTACGTATTTACGTCTATTCTCGCTTGCTTCCTTCCATCTGGCTGTCCAAGCACTCTGGATCCCTCTCTTCACTGTTTTATTCACTAAATGGAGGAAAGTGCGTCCAAGGCAATGTAAACTAATTTTCACGAATAAAATCCTTTCTGAATCGCTTGATCACCCAAGAAATCTCTCAATGATGGAAAATACTTTAGGATCCTGGATCACTGGCAAATGAGTTACAGTCACATAGATGGCCAAGAAAATAATCAATGACAATAAAAAAGAGAAAATAATCTGTAAAATGATACAGTGAAATATTGCATGCGTACATGAAAATTAAAGAGATATAAAACAAACTGTTGTGACACTCTCCAAACAAACACAAAATGCAAACAAGGGGAACGGAAATTCAGTATTTAGTTGACAAGAGGCTGAGTGACAGATTGTGTAAGATGTTACCAGTCTGTGTCATTATTAACACGACTCATTTTTCTTCCAGTTGTCATTTTATACTCAAACAGCGAGCAAAATAGCTAATGCCTTTTCCACTAGAAGAAATGTGTTCATATTATAGCCATGTACACATTAAGGGACATTATTTCAGCCAGCATTTACAAATAAGAAACAACCATGGGGTTTCCAATAATAAACAAGTAAAAAAAAAAAAAAAAAAAAAAGCGCCTCAATGGAGTGGTTGGTATGGTGTTTGCGTCCTACCTCGGTGGTTGCGGGTTCGATTCTCGGCCATTCCATTGATGAGAGAGAGATGTGTATTTCTGGTGATAGAAGTTCACTCTCGACGTGGTTCGGAAGTCACGTAAAGCCGTTGGTCCCGTTGCTGAATGACCACTGGTCCATGCCAACGTAAAAAACACCATTACAAAAAAAAAAAAAAAAAACAAAAAAAAAAAAAAAAAAAAAAAAAAAAGTAAAAAATACGCCAAATTTCTTTGGCGTAATCGAGTTTTCCGTACAGGGTTAAATGCTGTATGAAATTCTCGATGTACTGCAGTATGAAACTCTCAGTCACGACAGGGCACCAATCAGTTTCTCCCCGTATGCGGTGAAGATGCGTCGGCGGTTGGCACCGACAGTGCATGGTCAAACTTAACCTTGAACAAAATAAAAACTACTGATGCTAGAGAGCTGCAATTTGATATGTTTGACGATTGGAGGGTGGATGATCAATATATCAATTTGCAGTCCTCTAGCCTCAGTAGTTTTTAAGATCTGAGGGCAAACATAAAAAGTGCGGACAGACAGACAGATAGCCATCTCAATAGTTTTCTTTTACAGAAAACTAAAGAGCTCGGCACAAATTATTTGCCAGACACCAAAGGGAACTGAAAGGGACATTCACAGTTCCACCAGGTGCAAAGGTATAGCTAAACTTATTACGGGTGGACAGATGATGAAAACAGAGGTATAGTAGAGTATAAACAAATTTCTAAAAAAACGATGATTATGTCTTAACTATGATTCATAAGCCTTAAGTTAATTTTGTTTTTTCGGAAAACTCGAAATCTTAATTCAAAAGCTAATATTAAGGTTGATTGTTTAGGGAAAGACTGAAAACCTTGTAGAAGTCCACATTTCCCCTTTGCATAAGAACGCTTTTTAATGTTTTTCTAGATATGGTCAGTGTGGCATTTCCTGTTTCCTAATATCTGTCCATAAAGTAATAATACATTTTTCTTAACTGAA
>NC_087200.1:131704717-131728064 GCF_015104395.2 Macrobrachium nipponense
AACTGAGTTTTATAACTCTAGGTCTTGTTTGCAAGGCACTTGAACCGACTCACCTAGCTGTATATGGGTTCCATTATTTGCTGGGGTCAAGAAAAGGTCATGGGGCTAGAAACCTAATCCCTACAGACTTGCTAAGAAACAGAAAGGCTGTACTGATCAGGTATTATCCCCTCCAAAAGACGGCAAAAGAGGGTTTAGAAAATATAAATAGCTTGAGTATGTGTTTGTAAGCGCGCCCAAAGACTTGATCCTTGGAGAGGAGAGTAAAAAGACTGGCAATCGAATGCAAATGCGTAGAGACATACTGGACTTGCAACTGGACTGACAACCATAACAACTCTTACAAGAAAGGGGAGTGAAGACGAGATTTCAATGAGCCAGAATTAAAATGAGAACTAATAAAAATGGATATCGTTCAATCACAATTAATTGAAATAAAAAGAATGAAAATCAATAGCCAAAATAGATTAATCAGAAAAAATCACATATTTGAGCCACTACTACAGGAGTTCGTAGCCTTTTGATGACTCCCGACCCCCAATGAATTGCCCATTATGGTTCCATACCCCTTTGCTTAAGTCTACTTAAGTCCTATTTATTGACAATATCTTAATATGCTTAGTTTAATAGATACTACTTTAGGTATGAATAGCTGGGAATAGAAGACACAGGAAAATCAAAAGCATTTATAGTTTTATATAGTTACTTTTTTACAATATGTAACCATGTATACATTGACTCATTAAAATCAAATATATACAAATATCTAGAGATCAAGTCCCCTGCCCCCAGTACGTGGTTCTCATACCCCCAAGGGGTATGGATACCTCCTGTTGAGAACCCCTGCACTAGTAGATTACATAAATGAACTACAGATAATTATTTTGCTGGACATTACAGGAAAATGAGCATTGACAAAATAGAACTTACATTAAAGATAACAGAATTAAACAAGAATATAAAAGTAGTTACAAAACTTTTTAATCTTGTTGAATATTGTCTTGATGTGAGATGCAATAACGCACAATAAACAATAAGCATCAGTATGACTGAAAGAGGACAATGCAGTAGTTTCCCTCAACACTTTTCAAGTTTGCTTTTTTGAACATACCATAATAAAGTAAAAGAAATCTGCTTGACAATGACACTAGAATAGTAACATCGCAGATAGTTCTAATAGTTTCGTGAAAATGAGTATTCTCAATCAGTTTTGACCATGGAAATTAAAGTTATCACCATTATTTCTGAATATTAATGAAACCAGTGCCTTTCTTTCCATAATCCTAAAACAACAGTCAAGTATTAGGTAGTACTACAGAAATACATGCTCAAACTTTCAAAAACATATAAAACCAATGAATATAAAACAAATAAACCCAATTAAATCCATTTTCAGTATAACCCCTCATTTGAATCAGCTTTCATCGTTTACTGCTTCGGCTAAATGTAGTGCTTGAAGCTCAAAATTAATGGTATTAACAAAACGTTCTTGACTCCAGTTATAATATGGAATTGCTGAACCATGGCGAGAGGACGGAAACTGACTGTCATTAGCTCACAAAGCAGACGCTTGCAGTTACGTACTTCAGTTGGATACAAAATGTACGAGGAATGAACCCAGTGGCTAAGCGTTGTTCTGGGTGCCCTTTGACTATCAACGAAAAACGCTTCGGCTTGTGTTTGCTTTTGGCATTACTTAGAGTATAATAAAATTTTATTGCAAAATTTACGAAACAACAAATTATTTCAGAGATAGGCATTTAATTCTTTCACGTGATGGCAAGTTTTTTCTTTGCAGCTTCCAAGTTGACATGCACCACTTATCATCTGTTGACTAATTTCTTACTCGCAAATAAAGTGGTTGCAAGTTTAACAAAGCTACAGATGTTCCTACTTTTCATCTTTCTGGACATTTTTGAACTTTGATGATGGAATACTTACGTCAGCGATAAGCAAAGGCAATACTTGCGTTGGACATTCCGCGCGCTAAGTAGATTATAACAGCAAGTGGGGAGATTGTTCAGGTTAACAACCATCAACCTCAAGGCTACAGGTTTGCAATATGTGTCGGTAGCAAATCGGTATGGTTGTTGTTATAGACTGGGATAACGATATACCCGCGCAGGCTCTTGCACACAGAGAGGACAGGTACTGCAGCAAGTAAACTATATATAACATCCAGGTACAACATAGGCTCTGCCTAGGCTTCTTCTAGTCTCCAGCTTCGTTTTATTTTGCTTCACTGATTCATTAGTTCCCAGCTGTCCTTTGCTCAGTCAGAGTGGATGTCCCTAGGTAGGAAATTATTTCAGTCATGTCCAAAAGAGAGGATTTTTGAAATTCATGGATCTTAACTTCTTGAGAGATGATAGTTGAAGGTGGGGGAAAAAACCATAACCCTACAACATGATGCCAAATAAGCCGAGGACTATGAAAAAACTGCGGACAAGACGATTTCCACACCAGTAACAGTTTAAAAACCTACACAGAAGAATCACGGCTGCGCATCAACCACACTACACTACTCCAGTTACCTCTCTTGGGGTTAGTGCAGTCACTGCACCTCTCGTGGTACACTGTAAGCGTTACTGAACGGTCCTTGTTGTGTCTTTTCGGTCCCTGGCTACATAAATATTTTAGCCTTTCAAGTTATCTCCTTCCCGCCTCCTTAATTTAGTCCGACCACTGAAGCCATTATTTCTTAGTGAAACTGTGGGGATTTTTTCTTAGTTCCACCTTCTGGTACTTAATCTCCTTTATTTTTAGGATATCTTGATCTTGCTGACTACCCACTCCAGCTCACTCTTTTTAATGTCTAAAGCACTGAGAGGCCCAATGCATACATACACACACATACATACACACACACACACACACACACACACACACACACCACACATATATATTTATATATATATATTATACTATATATTATATAATACATATTTATATACAGATAGATAGATAGATGGATAGTACTAGCTGACCAACCCGTCACTGCCCGGGAAAACTAATAAAAGTCTACGTGTAGGGGAGGGAAAAGGGAAAGGGGAGGGGGAGGGGGAGGGGGGGAAAGGGAGGAAGAAGGAGAGGGTGGGGGGGTTTGAGTTGATGGTTCGACTGACAGTTCTACTTTTTCATGCGAACGTTCACCCTTCAAACAGTCGCGTGTGAACTGACAGGCCTTACTGTAATGCCTTTCCCTTTAATCCAGATATTACTGTGCTATCTGTCACTGTTATCCTGGTATTACTGTGATGACTGTCCTTTTTATTCAGGTCTTACTGTGCTGTCTGCCACCGTTAACCAGCTCTGTGATGTCTGTCCATTTTATCCAGGTATTGCTTTGGTGAATGTCCTTTTATCCAGATATTACTGTGCTGTCAGTCCAGTTTATCCAGGTATTACTGTGGGGACTGAAAAGCATTTTCAGTTATATATTTCTATGGTACATGAAATGAGGTGTGAAAACCCATAGAATTTATTCATCACATAAATTAAAAAGGAAAAGGGGAAGGGGGATGGGGAGGAAGGTGAAGGAGGCCTGGGTACGGGTTTGAAACCCGTGCCAAATTTTGTCTAGATTGGTCAAGCGGTTCGTATTACCATAGTGAACAAGTTTACAAACAAACATACGAGTACAAAGAAATGTGCATACATGCAATCGTTCACTTATATATACATATATATATATATATATATATATATATATGTATATATATATATATATATATATATATATATATATATATATATATATATATATACATACATATACATCGAGCTACAAATGTCCTTTAATATTTGTTGATACGAAAAATGCCACGTGTATATAGGCGAAAAAATTTCATATATATATATATATATATATATATATATATATATATATATAGCTATATATATATATATATACATATATATATATAGCTATATATATATATATATATATATATATATATATATATATATATATAATAATACTATACACGAAGCAGATAAAGAAATAAGTACAAATATCAAAACTTACTGTTGAAATAAATAAAAAAAATTGAGAATATATGTCCTTTCAAATTTTAAATGATTTTTACGGATCAGCAACTCAAAGCAATGAACACTTTCTTTCTGCTTCATCTCTGGTGCCAGTACCTTCTTGAGCACTCGATCAATCGCCACGTTTCTTACATTGATTTTTTCCCTGTTTTTAATGTCCTTTAGCTTATATTTATCTATTATTATTTTTTTTTGCTGTGAATGATTTTTCTCTGTCTGATGTCAAAGTTGTGACCTGCAACGCAGCTTTGCATCTCAGTTTTTGTTACAGATTTTTTTTTTTTTTTTTTTTTTTTTTTTTTTTTTTGGTAATTCTTTCTGCCAGGACTTCGGTAGATATGCTATTCATGTTTTAGTTTTATGAAAGTTCATTTTCTTTTGTAGTACCATCAGTGATGATGTTATAATTTTTTAACCTTTGCTACATTTCAATATTATACCCCAAATGGTAAACCATTTCGTCCAACAAATAAGAACTCAAATGTATGTTATTAATTTGATTGAACTTCTTATGCCTCAATCTTCAGCGTTCGTTTTCATCCACTTTTTGTTTCTTATACTATTGTTGTTATTACCAAATATATCACATGGTCATTACTACCGACTTAGATCTACCCGTACACTTCAAAGTCGCACGCTTCTTTGTAGACAAAATCTCGAAAAGTTGCTTAATACGCTAACAGTAAAAGTTCCTCTTATGTTGAAAACCTTGTCTATAAAGTTCAGAAAAAATGGAAGGTCGCATTCCGTAGGTGCCAAGTTACTCAGTAGTGATGGGTCCACGCCAGGAAGGATTGGCCTTGGTATTTGTTCATAATTTGATTTCATATCGGTTTTTAGTTATTCTTAATAATACCGAAACATGCCGCAACGAAAAATGTGTAAGGAATTCAATAGATTTTCATAACTTAATTAAGTTTTTTTAGCAAGCATAATGCATTAAAAACCAACGAGTTTGTCTCGTGGAATTCAAGGTCATTCCTGAATATGGAAAGGATTTGTCTATCCATTATAGCTTTTGTCATTTTGTTTAAAGGGAATCTTATTTTCCATTTTTCGTGTACTGAATAAAATCATGGCCGAGATTTAACGGAATTGTAATGCTATATCTTTATCCAAAAAGATTTTCTCCACTTGTTCTCCACGAATCAGGACTTCTATTCTCCTTTAGTTAGTTTTTCATTTGCTTGTTAAGTTTACTGGAGGAAGACTATTAAAAATCAAGAGAAGTACGCACAATCAGAAGAGAAGCGTACATCCCCTTTCTGATAGCTATCTCTCTGACAGTTGAAATCTCTATGCTAAATTTTGCTGAATTCTGTTCTTCATTTGAAAATCCTGTCCTCACACGAAATATTGTAGGACTGTCACACTTTAGATTTTCTACCTTATCTGGAAGTAATTGTAAAATTAAAAATGTAAATTAATATTCTATGATATGCTTGTTCTTATTATATCATTTTCAGGTAGTGACTCCGTTGCACGGAAACTTGGAAATTAATGACGGGCTTCAACTTGTTTCATTACAGTATGCACTCAGGCGTGAAGCGTTAATATTCTACACTTCAGGACAAATAATAATAATGATAATATTAATGATAATAATAATAATAATAATAATAAAATAATAATAATAATATAATAATAATAATAATAATAATAATAACAACCGTGCATTCAGCAATTCTGCTAAACTAATTATGGGTATTTATTCTGACAGAGTATAGGACTCGACATAAATATATATTTTACTCTTTTGTATTATATAATACCTTTCAGAACAACTAGTAAAATAATGATTGAATCATGGGGCAGCTGGAAATCTATCATTATTATTATTGTTATTTCATTACATGAAACCTATTCACATGAAACAATACAGACAGGCGCCATTGACTTGAAATTTAAGCTTCCAAAGAATGTTGGTTTCAACCTCCCATCGCAGACCACACACTGCCGCAGTAACTGATCATGACAGAGCCAACGATTTTTCATTGCCCTAGGGGAGGCGCTTACCCACGACATCTGAGCGGCATACCACGACGTTAGACGTCGTATCAAATGACAAAGGCGTGCCAGAAATCAACTCAAGGCATATAATAAAAAAATAAAAAAATTATGTTCGTGTCTTTTTCTGGAGTGGAGAGCAAATCTGCGGCAGCGTCGAAGGAGAGGCTTTGAACCTTTCATCCTCTCAACAACACAACCCGATTTTGAAACTGTCGAAGTTGCTTGAAGGTTATATATAGCCCCAGGAAGAATAAAAAGAACAGAAGAAGAAGAAGAAGAACCAAACTTCACTCTGAGTGTGGGCTTATGATAATGATAAATACAGTGTTCACAAATTATTGTGATTGAGAAAGCAACTGATTACATACATAGCAGCAAATCTGATGTTCAGTAAACTAGATGGTAATAAATAGTTACATGACGATATAAATATATTTTTCATTCATGGACATAATTAACCTAAAAAAGAAATCACTGCGAAAATGACAAATTATATTTTGCCATTTGAATCCGCTTTGATTTATGATGCTTGAGAAATTTTGTGCATATACTCAACGCTAATATTTCATTTGCTTGATTTTTTCTACCTACAAACGCTCTCTCTCTTTTATCAGTGATTTAAAAGAAAATCCCTCTACGCAACATCTTTATTGACTCGACGCTTCTTGTACTTGACCCAGTGGATGGGCTTACAGTGCAAGGGCCTGATACCGCGACAAAATTATTTCATTTCTTTGCATTATCTTTATATTGCCATTAGATTTTGTTTTTTTAATTTTCTTTATTTGTAAATTGTATTTTCTGTTCTGTTTACTACCGTAAGTTTAGAATTTCACTGCTTGCTTATTAAAAGTTTTGAATAATTTTTTTTTCATTACCCCTGTTTCCATAATTTTGATTTTACAACAACCTGAGAGATGTTAAGTCAATTTTCTTGAGATTGCCTCTTTTTCCAGGTATATTCTCATTTTCTTTGAATAACTTATCGGAATTGCAGTCATCATTACACTGGAACACACACGCACACACATACATTTACACGTATATACATGCTGAAAAAATCACAGAAGATGCACGTGACATCATTATATAAGCAAATACCACAGGAAAGAGCTTGTTACTGATCTTGCAGCTGTCATTTTCCTGTGGTATTAATTTATATATGTATATATACACAAATACACTCAAAAACACACACAAACACATATGTATTAAGACGTATATATCAATCATATTTACACTCTATTTCATGGATTGCTTCCGTTGAAGAAAATATGAATAGTAACAAAATAATTATACACCGAGTAATACTCCAAGATATACATTAAAATAAAAGATGTCTGATGTAGCAACCCAAGAATGTGAGAGGTATAAAGAACGGAAACACTGATGTATGGTGTATGCACATTCGCCATTCGTTCCTTACATGACCTGCACTAGAAGATCCGTTAGCTGACAGTGAATGTTACCTGACAGTGGTGTCCTCTCTTCTTCTCTCTTTCTGTTTCGTTGGACACCCCTTCGTGTCGTTTATAAAAATCATTAGAGGGTCAGTGTAGCAAACATGGAAATGGAAATGATGTTGCATTTCAGATGAAAAGATGTAGACGTTTTATAAGGTTTCAGTAGCTTTTTAAAGCAAAGGTTTTCTAACGTTGTTTTCTTGGTTTTGACGTGTGGTTTTCTCTTTCGAATAGCAGTGTGGAATGATCACTCCTTGTATCAGAAAGCGTCCTATGTTAATAATTACGTTTTTTTTTTTTTTTTTTATCTCAAACGGTTTCTCATACAAAGGATGGCTTTCCCCAAAAATAGAGAGAACAGTCGCTGCTCCATTTCCATTTAATCGGCTGAATCGTGGATGAACATCCACACAAGGCTCACTAGCAGAGTGCCAAACCCTCTGTAAAAACTGCAGTTCCACGCAATTCCCTTCTATCTTGCGCGCATCTCCTGGAATTTCAGGGTCCTCCCTTCCAAAAGCTCTTTCTTCCTCTCCTTCTTCCTCCCAACACTTGTGAACTGTATCCTCTTTTCACCAATTTATCATCCCCAGTTCCAGGCAAAATATCGAACCCATTAAAAAAGCTCTTGTCTGTCCTTTCATGAACGCTAACCCTTCCACCACTCCCCGTATCTCCACCTCTGTCACCCTTTCAGTTCGTCTTACACTCAAAACACAATGCACACATTTCATATCAACAGCTTCCCCCATTTTCCTTCCACACACATTCAACACCCATACTCCACTTCCATAGAGAAGAGTTGATTCAATAGCCCGTCATACTTTCCAACCATGTCTTCCATAGACACGCCTAGTATCCTCCCAGTCTTATGCATATATCCTGCTGACTTTCTTGCCTCACCTATTTTGTGACTCACTTCATCTCTTATCCTACACTTATTCGAAGTATTTGCTCCCCAAATGCTTACAGGAGTCCACTGTTCCTATTTTCTCTCCATCCCTACTTAAGCCTTGTAAATTTGTTTTTACCTAGATGTAATGTTCATTGCTTTATTTTCATTTACATTTGCAATGTTTTACATGGGTAACACTAAGGGGGATATCGAGCATCTCCCAATAACCCGGTAAAATATATTCGCGACCAAAATCATAACTAACAGATTACACATTAAACAATAAAGGTTCTGTATTGTGGGTCCGTATTATCTAGTTTGTATTTTTTGGGTTCTTCGGTGCATTTCTGCTGTAGGTAATTATGATTAACTGTTTGATATCGCATGGAAATTATTTGCATTTGTTAATTCATCATATCATTTCCACGAGATTAACATCCAAGGATTACAGTCTCTGAACGCAGGAAAAATTTTATCGGTCTATGTCCTATGTACATGGAGTGAAGATCAGAAATCTCATACGAGAAATGGGGGGCAACATGTCTCTCAAATTCTTGGAGGCGCACGCGCGAGAAGAACACGAATAAAAAGACTTCTCTTGCTCATGAGTAAGCACTTTCGTACGAGAGAAAAGTGACGTGACAGATAGTAGTATGTTTTCCCCTTTTTTTTTTTTCTTTACTTATGAAATTGTTTAGCGGTTCGCTGTAGATGTTTCGTAGACTTTGTAAAGAGTTTGTCATGTTTTTCTTTATACTCTCTTAATCTTGTTCCTCGTTTATGGTAACGCTGACAAGTGAGGGACTTAGATGTATGTGCATAATTTGTGACAGTAAATGAAAGAAATTGAATCACTCAGACTATCATTCAAACAACACACAAAAAATAATATTATCTATATTAATGAATAAATAAACCGATTGTCGGCCCAACAGATAGGAAGTAAAGATTGCTAATTAAGACCATACAGTAATGGAGAAACGTATATATAGTATATATATATATATATATATATATATATATATATAGATATATAATATTTATATATATATATATATATAGGTATATATACATACAATATATATATATATTATATATATATATATAGATATATATATATATATCTATATATATATATGATCTATATATAATATATATATATATATATATATATTTATATGTGTATATATATATATATAATATATAGTATATAATATATATATATATATATATATATATATATATATATAGTATATGCTGCGAAACTAACGAGGAACCCTAGGAAAAAAATCTTTCCCTTGGGACAACGCAAGATGGGAGGAGTTCTAACCGACAACCGATACAAATCAGGGGTCCGACGTCTGTTGAGGAAGAAAAACCACCGCTAATTACGGGAGGTGGGGTTTGCGAGAAGAGAGAAGAGACAGAAGAGAACGATTTTGGGGATTTTGGGGAAGAGCCAGAGAAGAGATATTGACCCCAATCGAAGGTGGGATGGGAGGGAATTGCACAGTTTGGTGGAAAAGTCACAACTCGACTTCGAGTTGTAAAGGAGAAAAACAAAGAAAAATGAAATCACAAGGTAAAGAAGACGCATTTTTTCTGTGACATATTTAGGTATAATTGCAGTAACGCCCATACGTAGGGAGGTGGACTTGAGGCGGCTTGCAGGCGACCGTTGCTGACAATTTCATTTTCCCTTTCCCTTTTCTCTTTTAATAGACAAATCCTTCGATACGAAACTCCAAGAACGATATATGTAATAATACTCAATTTCCTTTATTTTTAATTTTTCGTTATGCTACCCTAAATAAGGTCCAGGCAATTTTTTTTAACATTTATTTTTATTGAAAATCAGTCTCCTGTTCGCGATGAATATCATTCAGACCAAAAGATCTGTGATGTGGAGAGCAAAGATTATGAAACTTGAAACTTATTCCAGGAGTGGTCTACTGATTATGCGGTTTCCGTTCCAAACATTCTGGTGTCCTTTTTTTAATTTTTTTTTTTCGTGTAGCTTACGGAGTTTTAGAATTTGAATTGAATATGGAATTGAGGCCAAAGGCCAAGCAGTAGGACCTATGAGGTCATTCAGCGCAGAAACGGAGAATTGACAGTAAAAGGGTTGAAAGGTGTAAAGGTTTAACAGGAAAAGAAAAAAATACCTCGCAGTTACTCTATGGATCAATTGTTAGGAGAGAGTGGAAAATAAGATGGAAAATGAGAATATAAAAGAAAGCACAGAAAAAGAAACGGATGGGGTTGGGTGCAGCTATGGGCGAAGGGACTCTACAAAGAATCTTAATAATACCTACAGTGCACCGCGTGGGGGCATCAACGGCACTAACCCCTCCGGAGTTAGAGGAATGTATATACGTATATATTATATATATATATATATATATATATATATATATATATATATATATATATAATATCATATATATATATATAGTATATATGTGTGTGTGTGTGTGTGTGTATGTATATATAACCCTACAATAGAATGGTAGGGCAGGACTTCTTTGAATTGGAAAATAATTTCGAAAGTTCAAAATGATACTATCTATTTCAGCATATGTTATACACATATCTGGTTATTGTAATGCATCACAAGTCCAGAGAAGAATTTTGCATCTTATCGAGGAAACCAGTATAACAAAAAAAAAATATGATTGTTTACACACCAATTATTTACTGCATTTATCAAAACGTTATTCCATCCTTATCAAAACACGTTTCTTAAATGAAACCGTCAGAGAATGAAAAGAAACTATCGTGTCTTCCATACGCCAAAAGTCAAGGTCGGGCGAATTATTACAAAGAGCCAGCGACAAATTAGTCAAGCTTGTCACACTGTTTTGGTAGTAGGTACCGGCAAAAGGCAATTGTGGTTCTCTTAGCATTAGCAGTGAATTAAGCTCCTGGTGCGTGATCAGCTGTGGTGGGTTGCAGCTAAGGAAGATATTTGACAGGCGACTAGGAACGTCACCTCAAAAGACCTCCTCGGAACAGAAATGCCAACTCCATTTTGGAGCCGACCCTCCAGCGGAAGGTCGTATTCCCAGGCCGTGATAGCTCCAGAGAAACAACAACACAACTGTTATTTTCAATCCACATTCAAACTTTAATTGCTGAGTGGTGGATGATCAGACCGTGCAGGAAAATTTTAACGTAGATGGATAGATAGATTTAGAAAAAGAGTGACAGAGTACTTTCTTGTCTATATTGGATCACCGTAGAAATTTTTACTAAAAGAATTTTTGTCTTTATAAACAAATATACCTACTTAATGATCACAATAATTACATTTCCTAAGACTACCGTCATATATATATATATATATATCTATATATATATATATATAATATATATATAGGTATATATATATAAGACGTAAATATTATAATAGATTATGTGTGTATATATATATATATAATATATATATATAGGTATATATATATATATGATAGTATATAGATATATATATATGTAATAAGATATAGATATTATAGATATATATATATATATCTATATATATATATATATATATATATATATATATATATATATCATAAAATCGATCTCCAATCAGATCAGTCCATCCCAGCTTACATAACGCTGAGGCGCCCTTGAGGCGTGGCTAAGAACAAGCGCGGGATTTCTTACTGATGGTCAATTTCCTGTGGTCACCCAGAGGGTTCTCTCAAGAGTGTACATTTCTTCTCTCCCCCACCAGCGTTACCCTCAAACCAAAACTTCACGAGGGCCTTCCACACCAAAGGCATCTTCGGTCCAAATCCAAGAGATTTTCGAGCTGATCAACCAATGCAATCTATAGGCGTGGTTAACGGTAGTGTGTGTGTGACTTCATGGTCTGGTCGAGGGGGGAGGTCGAGAGTAGGGGTTCTGGTCGAAGCCACTTGGTAGTCCGTGCTTAGCTGTGATTGTGGTTACATGGTGTGTTCTCTGTATCCCTCATGGAGACGTCAATACCCAGTTTGACCCACACAAACAAAGGTTTGGCAGATGCTACTTCTTTTGTTCGTTATTGGTCCCGGCCTACTTTGGGTGACTGGGATTGGATTTGTGTAACTAACTTTTTTTAACTTTCGAGTATGAGAATTTATCATTTTTTGGCTTCGATGATTTAGAGCAAGTTCCTGCCATCATTTTTCATTTTGAGGAAATTATAATTGATTTGTTGATGATTTGAAAGAAGAAAACTGATATGTCATACTGTTATGAAGTCACTTGCATAAGCGACAAAACGAAAAAGCAGTCAAAAATGCTCATGTCCATTGGTATAGATTCTTCAGTCACAATCTGCCCCTTATAAAAAGGTAAATAATATGAATTTAATTTTTATATGATAAATTCTTTTTGGTAGGAAAATACAAAAGGCGTTTTTTATTTCTAATATCTTATGAACATACACGCTGAGATGCTCTCCACTCCACTAAACACCTGGTATGGCTAGTGTTTCCACACTAGATGGAATTTCTTACATTTTCTGCGCCGGTTTTTCGTCGGGTTTTCAAACAAAAAATCAACACACAAGAAAGTATTGGCATCCGTTAACTTCCGTTGCTATTCTTTTCTCTGTTTCTTCCAACTTCTAAGGAAATGCTTACCACGTTTACAACCGGTAGGGGATTTACAAGGAAAACCAAATGGAGTGGAAAGAGAAAAATGAAAAAAATGTTAGCAGTTGTACAAAAACTTGACATGCAAATGAAACCGCCCCACAATATCGAAGTTTAGTTCTTCATTCTGTTTTATATGTACATATTGCTAATTAACTCTTTTTTGGTGGAGGGGAAATGAGAGAAATGGTGTTGTTTATACATCGACCGTTATCTAGCACTCGAAGAAACTGAATGCCTGGAATTTTCGGGCTATTACGCGCGCCCATTTCTGTGATCGCTTGTTTGTCAGTGTATTACTGCAATATGCGTGGTGACATACATACATAGATAGCACTTTTATACGTATGAGCTATTAGTTTTCTGACATTATACAACGTGGCTGATATTAATTCAAACAATAGTGAGGCAAATCATCGCATGCAAATTTAGAATACTTTATGTATACGTTGTGTGTTCGTATCAATACATTGCATCATCTGATAATAATATTATATATTAATGTTAGCAGAACACTGAGATTTGTACGAGTAAAGGGTTAATTAGGCATATTGATATCTCTTATTCTAACGCACGTTTGACCAATGACCCGGAATCGTTTTCGCTGACGTGTAACTTCATGAAATGAAATAAAAATGTTCATCTCTCTACCTTCCTCAGCCTTTTTTTTTTTTTTTTTTCATAGTGGAGTATTCTGTCTTATTCGTTTTTCTTTATGTAGTATGGCGAAAGAAATTCGATCTATTAACTACGTGACCGGATAGGTATGGATAATGATAAACAACGTTTCCTGTTCAACTCTGTAGTCTATACTCCTATACTGAAAATGATAAAGGAAAGTGCCCTCTTTTGTTGCAACAGAAACTTAAAGTAAGAGTTATTTTGACAATAAATGGTACCGCCATCATTTTATTTTCACTTATTCCTACGATAAGCTAGTAAGTCGTCATCTGACTATTCGAGATCAAGCTGAAAACCGCCAAGGCACTCCAATAAAGCCCCTCGCTCAGTGAAACTTGTCCTCTTTCTGCCGAATTCTTTTCCGCTTTTATGCGGTTTCTCAGGGCTGGCGGGACCCGTCGGCTACATCGTATAGCACAGGCACTTGCGAGGAGGTAAAGAAGATTGGTTCCGTGTAGGAGTTATCATCTGCAAAGTCGGCACAAGCGAGCTTTCTTATCTCACGTGCAGTTTCTTGGCCTACGGCTGAGAGTGTATTCGCAGGAATTTTGTTTTTAATACTGTACTTAGGCTTACCCTCTTGTATATTTGGATCACGAACTGGGGAAAGATAATAACAAACGTTCTTGAAATTACTTGTCTGTACCTTGAAAAACGATTTGTGTAAAGATTCTTGTTTAATATTGAAAGCGAGATAACCTCTGTGTAGGCTTGGAAAATGATTTTGAACGGTGGTATTTTTTTGTTTTATATTTTAAGTGGTCTTTCTTTTACGAGAACCGATAGTCAGAATCACTCTCTTCCGTACCTAAGACTGTATCATGGTGTTTTACATACTCCTTTCCTCTTTCCATCCGTTTCCTTAATCATAGTCCACATCCATCCATTTTCTTTTCACATACAGGAAGATATAGATGCAGATGCTTAAATTCTGAACTAAGGAATACTCTATTTCTCATCTATTAGACCTGTGAAAAACACTATGAATGTGTTTCCCACCCATTTTTCATTTCCTTATGAAGGTGGAAGATATATAGACAAAAAAAATCGCCTCCCATCATCTCATTTCCTGCTCAGGAAAACTAAAGGATCTGTGGTCTGAGAGTGAAAATAAAATCTACAAATAGCTTCTTAAGGGCTTTGTAGGAAAGATTTTGGAAAAAGATTTTTTAAAATATTGTGTGTTATTGCTTGTGTCTCTCTGACAGGGCATTTGCGAGAAAAACGTTTAAATATCCTCTTGGACTCACCTCTGTGCGCTCCTGAAAAGCTATTTGATTGAAAGATTCTTTCAAAATACCGTAAGGGAACCTATCTACCTTTACCCCCGAAAATTTATTTGGGGAAATTTTTTTACTTGAACTATTGTGAATACAATTACTGGATCGTACGAATGAATGATGATTAAGGAGAAAGTTTCCTTTTGAAAATGGTATTTGGCTAAAGGCAATTAGGAAGGTTCTTTTTAATGAATGTATATCGACTTCCCTCTGCGCATTCCTATAAAATTATATTTGGAGAAAAAACACTTTTGCATTATTGTACATGAGATTAATTTGAAAGACGTTGAAGATTTTATATTATTTAATTTAATTTTATTTGCATGCAAATATTACATGTGCAAAAGCTCTCGAAAAAAATATAGAGTGGTTTGTGGACGAAATCTGTTCTCTTTAACCATGTTTGTAATTCTGTCCGTCTAAAAAATAATTTGATAAAGTTCCTGATTAATTATGGCGGTTGCATTTGCTTCTGTGCACACCTCAAAGGCAATTTTGGGAGAGATTTTTTAGGGCTTTGATTCCATTGGTATATTTCCACAGCGAAACGCATAAGTACAGCAAATCTGTTTTTTCTTTTTTGCATTTGAAATTTTAATTTTGCAAAAAAGAATACGAATAATCTCAGGGCCAATTTGTAAAATAAACCTTTGGTAAATATTAGCAAAATAATAAAAAAAATATTGGCATTATTCTTCATCATTAAACAAGTAAACAACTTACACAACAGATGAAAACTAATCGCCAGGTAAAGCTTAATAGCTTTGCATTGTGAGCAACGTCAGTTGATACCAATGAACTTCTCTAAAGCAACTAAAGCATTGCGAAAAATTCATGGTGTTACTACCAACATCCTATTGAATTGATCTAACCAGAGGGAGAGAGTTACAAGGAATGACAAGGATTAGGATGTTTCAAAGACTTCTCAGTCCACCCAAGGAGAGATCGTGTGCTCACTTACATATGTCTAAGAGCAGGTTTTACTGTTCATTCATTGTCCTAATGATTTTTTCTAGCTTTCTTTTAAATTCTTCCATACTGTTGCTTTCTACAACTTTTGGTGGAAGTTTATTTCATGTGTCTCACAGCTTTTATGTAAAGAAGTTCCCACAATGGGATGTGTTGCATCTCTTCATTTCGTTTCGTTTGTATGGTGTTTTTACGTTGCATGGAACCAGCAACGGGACCAACGGCTTTACGGGACTTCCGAACCACGTCGAGAGTGAGCTTCTTTCACTAGAAATACACATCTCTAACCCCTCAGTGGAATGCCGGGGAATCGAACTCGCAACCACCGAGGTGGCAGACCAAGACCATACCGATCACGCCACTGAGGCGCTAGTGTGTCTCTTCAGTTCTAGTTCCCATCCATTATTTCTTATCTGGTTTTCGCTTAACGTAAATAGGTTACTTTCTAATTTTGTTATGCCTTTTTGTATTTTGAATGTTTCTATTAGTTGCCTTCGCAATCGTCGTGTTTCTAAGCAATACACGTTCAGGCTGTCTATACGTCTTTGGTTACCTATTTGCCTGATGGATGGAATTATCTTGTGGATCTTGCTGGTACCCCTTCTAATCTATTTATTACAGAGAGAAGAGAGAGAGAGAGAGAGAGAAGAGAGAGAGAGAGAGAGAGAGAGAGAGAGAGAGATTCTATGGGCCCTTCAGTTACGTAGGGACTAGGGGAAGTGAGCTGCGCGCTGTGCGCTCTCTCAGGGTTACTTCAGTTGCATCTCTATGGCAAGTGACGGGGGAGGGATGCGGGAGGCGGAAGTGGAGGGAGATGAGGGTGGTTTAATGGAGGTGAATCCAGGTAATGATGTCACAGGAAAGAAAGTCAATTTCGGCTAGGAAAGAAAGCCACATTAATTATGCCTATATAGTGACCCCCAAGGGTTTTAACTCGGCATGTATCCACCTTTTCGGCGTGTTTAGTAAAAGCTCGTTGGAGATAACCGTAAAAATATAGACACAAGACTAAATTAATTGTGACTTTTTTTCATAGCAGCAATTGTGACATTTTTTCCTGTGACATTGTTACCGGCCACCGAATTTTTCCAGCATGGATGTGAAAGCGAATTTCACAAACAATTGTTTAACGAAGTGGCCATTGGTACGGCAGGCTACCGTGCCCCCACAACTAGTATTATTGGTACAGAACTTACTGGTCATGTGTTAGACTTCCGTAAACATCCGGGAATTATTGCGCATGCGCACAGATACGTAAACACGGCGGCAGAATGTTTACTTGCAAAAGGAGTGAAATTTGATAGTTTTGTTAGGTTAAAGCAAGCTGCTCAAGAGTATAAACGCATGAATTATGTCCAGCTCTGCAAAATTGACTCCAGAACCATTGCAACTTACGCAAAACATGTCCCTGGAAAGAATCTTTTTCTTGAAAAAGCAAACCAAGTCTTCCAGTTTGTAGAGGTGGATTTATGCCGCATCCAAGGAGGGAAAAACAGAGTCAAGATCAGCAGGCTAAAGACCAAATCAATAGCACAAAACAATAAGGTACGGAAAGTAATTCCGGACTAATAATTCTCGCCTAAACGGTCCGGTAGTGTGCCGTGTCAATAGCTGATCCGCTCCGGACCCATAACCACTGCCATTAATTTAATGTCTAGGGCAATTTTTTCTCATTATTATCATTACTGATTTTTGCGGGTAATTAGGTTGGCAACAAGATAGTCTTGGACGACTTTGAATTTATTTCTTTTATTCGGGTGTTCATTATTACCGTATTTATAGATCGCTTGTGATTATAGATTCTTTTTCCTCTCTGTCTTACAAAGATTCTTTTGCTTAATGTATGATGAGCTTTTCTTGTAAAAAAAAAAGTAGTGAATGATTAAGTTAATACAGAAGAAACCAGATAATTCCTCATGTTACAATTGAATGTTATAGGGTTAAATTTAAGTGATGGTTTTTTATATTCTGTATATATATTTCCTCTCGTTTGGCTGATATTTTGCTGCTATGTTCTGAGAGAGAGAGAGAGAGAGAGAGAGAGAGAGAGAGAGAGAGAGAGAGAGAGAGAACAGCGAATTTACAGTGACGTTCTTATACTAGTGACATTCTCAACACAAATTCCCCCAGTCTCTGAATTGCCGACACAAGTTGCAAACTTAACGCAAATAAGAACAATTTGAGCAGGTTTTGTCTACGCTGTCATTTCCTATTTCCCCCACCATTAAAGTTTATCCTCAAAGTAAAACGTCATTTCATTTTTGCAAATCACGCATCTTTTATGCTACATTCAGCTGCCATCAAGAAAGAAGTCATCTTAAGACAGATCCCGTTTTCTATGACGTGGTTGTGTGTAATTGGCGTTACATGATTATCAGGGTAAACAGAACTTGAGATGCGGAAGGTGACTCCCCTTAAAAGGAAAGGTTTGGCCCATAGTTCTTTTTCTTTTTTTCGTGCGCACTATCACATTGTTTGCATTACTTATTTCGTGATTTTGAATTCATCCGGATTCACTTGTATGTTCGCATTTGTGTGTCTCTTTTCGTCTTTGATGAGAGAGAGAGAGAGAGAGAGAGAGAGAGAGAGAGAGAAGAGAGAGAGAGAGGAGAGAGAGAGAGAGAGAATGTTTTATCTTAAAGGGAAGCCGCTTTGAAAATCGTACCAGTAACTTATAAATGAAGGAATATACAATTGATAATGTGTAAAATATTTTGCTATTTTTATTAAAATTCATTACTCTGTTTAGGAACCTATTACTCGTCGGGAAATTACTGTAAGTTCATCATGAGAAGAAGGAAATGAACAAATTATAATCTCACCAGAGAGGTAATATCTTCTGTACATGTTTTACCAAAAATGTCCACTTCTTTATACTTGTTTTACGAAAACTATGATGATTAGTGTTAACTGACCTCTCCCCGCGAATGCAAAAACTGAGGTATTCATAGCCAACATATAAGCACATTATGGACACTTATATGTAGTCATATATATATATATATATATATATATATATATATATATATATATATACTATATATATATAACTATATGTATATATATATATATATATGCCTGTGTATGTATGTATATATATATTAACTGGAATGAAGCAAGATCCTTAGTCCGTGTAGACCGATACGGTTAAAATGAATATCATTGAACCTTGTTTCATCAAGTCAAATAATGGAAGTGTTCTAAATTCAAGTCTTGGTTTGTTTGAACTCGATGCCTTTACCATTAAAAAAAGTTGTTGATAATATAAGCAACGAAATTAATGTTTAATTTATATGACTGACTTTGGATATTGTAAGCTAAGCTTCCGTATCTCTTGAGGTTAAATCTATGGTTTTAGATTTGTGATTGCTTGATCCCGGATTATCCTGGATTGATCTCTTTGATTTCTACACCCTTTGGACAATTAACCATCTGGTATTCTTGATCCCCCTTTTGTTTGCCTTGTAACATGTTGATTTTTATCAAAGCGTGGCCTTATGCCAGCACGGGCTCTTGATATTAGAGCAGCCCCGTAATTTGTAACCTTCCTTCACCTGTGTTCTTTGTGCCTCGAACGATGCCTGAATAAATAGGAGAAAGTGCTTGTTAATGATCTTCTGCCCGTCGTTTCTTATGGTATTCGCTTATATAATGAAGACACGTGCCCTTACTATGATTCTTTACGAATAAATGATATATATTATTCTATATAATACTAAAACTCTGAAAGGTTTCTTTGTTTGTTTGCACACTGGAGCACACGATCAAGTGGTAATTTAGCTGTCCTCTCCCTCCCTTTCTCTCTTCCATTCCCTCTCATCCTCCCCCACCCCTTCCTTTCACTCTTCCATCCCCATTCCCCTTTTCCTCCTCACCCCTTCCCCTCTCCCTCCTCCCTCCCTCCTCCCTACCCCTCCCCCGCCCTTACCCTTTCCTTCTTCCCTCTCCTTACCTCATCCATCCCCTTCCATCTTCCTTCCTCTTCCCCTCCCCTTCCCGTTCTTCCTTCCCTTCCCTTCCCCCGGAAACAGGGCTGGTGCTGCCCGTACTCTTTGTAACTTTTGTTGTGCATAAATTATGGATTGTTTACGCAAATTGTTCATATAATCATTTCCTTATTTCCCGTACTTAATCAAATCTCGTTATCGTACGTCGTTTTTTTATTATTATTAATGAGTATACACATGATACATACACACACACACACACACACACACACACGCACACACACACACACACACATATATATATATATATATATATATATATATATAATATATATATATATATATATAGTACAGGAGGCAGGCAGTTGCTAAAAAACTTCATCAAAGAATCGAAGTTGGAGAATGACAGGCATCTAGAAATCTGATGCATCGCTTTATTAAAATTTGCCGACGTTCTGGACAAGAAGTCCCATTTACAAGGCTATAAAGACAAACAAATTACAAACATTAAAATTAACTCAGTAAAAAAAAAAAATTAAAAATGAAAGAAATTTTTTTAATTACAATGTCATAAAATGATTAAAACAGAATGGAAAGCACGCCTATATTTCAAGAAATATAGGTGTGCCTTCTATTCTGTTTTAATCATTTTAAATTTCAAATTTTTGTTTTCGTTTTTGTTTGTTTGAGTCATTTCAATGTTTGTAAATATAACAGGCTGGTGCTGCCCGTACTCTTTGTAACTTTTGTTTGTGCATAAATTATGGATTGTTTACGCAAATTGTTCATATAATCATTTCCTTATTTCCGTACTTAATCAATCTCGTATCGTACTGTTTTTTGTTTTTTTATTATTATTAATGAGTTACACATGATACATACACACACACACACACACACACACAACACACGCACACACACACACACACACATATATATATATATATATATATATATATATATATATATATATATATATATATATATATATAGTACAGGAGGCAGGCAGTTGCTAAAAACTTCATCAAAGAATCGAAGTTGGAGAATGACAGGCATCTAGAAATCTGATGCATCGCTTTATTAAAATTTGCCGACGTTTCTGGACAAGAACATCCCATTTTCAAGGCTATAAAGACAAACAAATTTACAAACATTAAAAATAACTCAGTAAAAAAAAAAAATTAAAAATGAAAGAAATTTTTTTTAATTACAATGTCATAAAATGATTAAAACAGAATGGAAAGCACGCCTATATTTCAAGAAATATAGGTGTGCCTTCTATTCTGTTTTAATCATTTTAAATTTCAAATTTTCTTTTTGTTTTTGTTTGTTTGAGTCATTTCAATGTTTGTAAATTCATTTGTCTTTTTTAGCCTTGAAAATGGGACTTGTTGTCTAGAAACGTCAGCAATGGTAATAAAGCGATGCATTCTGATTTAGACATTGCTTGTCCTTCTCCGACTTCGATTATATATATATATGTATATATATATATATATGTATATATATGTATATATATATATATATATATATATATATATATATACATATATATATATATATATATATATATATATATATGAGATGGATCTGATTGTTTTACTTTACTTCTTGGTGTAACTTTGTTGGTATAATCATCACGTTTTTACCTTTATCGTGGTTTAAAATCAAACACGATACATATACATGTATAAAGCTGTAGCGGTATTACTCTTCCGCACACAGCCCTAAGGTAACGTTCGCCGACTTGGAGGCTGTACTTTGGAGATTTAGACTTATATAAATTTTTCTTACCTTGCTGAAAGCTCTTGATATTGAATTAGCAAAAAGGGTTCTAAATTTTGGGATGAGAAAATGAAGATTGATATATTCTTAAAAAGGTTTATTCTTCGCTCTGTGATTCTATAAAAGTTTCCACCTTCTGGGCTCTTGGACTGACAAAGCTTAATTGGCACTTGTTGCAATTACGAGTCTATAGCACGAGGGAATTTTACTGAGTATCATGTAAACTCGAAGAATAATGTATTCCGTTTACTTGCGTCCTTTCAGTAAGCGTGAGAATTTCCTTCCCTTCAAAAATTGGATTTACTGTACATTCTTTCCACATACTTTCTCCAGGTTTAAGTTTAACTCTCCTTCTAATTTCTTAAGTGTCTTGATTTGATTCTAAGAAGTTATTGATCTGTTATGAACTCGTATTACCTTCTGGATATCTTCCCTCTGTCTTATCCTTCTTCAGAAATACTTTCAATCAAAGGAATTCTCATCGAGTCTAGGTTCTTCTAATTAACTTGCAAATTGGTATTCTGGAAATCTTACGGACCCTCTTTTCTAAATTACTAACTGCTCTCTAGGTGCGTCAATGTTGACCCCTTGTCTATTCATGATTGGATAAACTATTAACAAACGGGCAAAGCTAACTGTTTTTGTTCGTTGCTACACAACCCTTCTCTTTAAATGAAATTCTTCCTGGCTTAGAATGAACAACTCTAACAGGCTTATTACTAGATATTATTACTCTGAACGTCTGTGATTTTTACAATCTACCTCTGAGTTCGAACTTAAGTGAGAAAAATGTAATCGATTCAATTCTTTGCTGACCTTATATTTTTTTATGACTACCTCTGTTTATCTCTTACTATTTCCACTGGATTCAAATTTTATCTCAATTTCAGGCAAGTCGAATTTGCTACTATTAATTAATTTCTCAGCTTATTCCCCCTTCTTTACTTTGACTAGCGGCGCCCTGTCACCGTCAGTCTCTGAACCTTGTCGCTCTAGTTATCCTGTCTTCTCACCTTCCCGTCCTGGGTGGTTATGGGTGGAGACAGATCATCCCCTTCAGGGTTCTTACCTAAGATTTTCTGACTTCTAAATCAATTTCTGACAATCATCTGTTGGACCCCATTTGCAGGTTCATTTTGTGCGGTGACCGCTTCAGGTAAAGTTCCCAAGAGCAAAGATAGATATATCAATCTCTTACAATTCTTAAGTGTTATTCCTTGTTTATCCCCCTTTGTAATTATCCACTGATTATTTGAAAATGCCTTATCCAACTCATCGTCATAGATCGATGGGTCAATAAGGCCTTTGCGTGTTTTCATATCGCGGAATATGCCTGCAAGACGGATCACCGGATCGGTTTCATCTTGTGGGGAATATATTTTCCTAAGGAACTGCTTCAGTTCTTCCCAATTCCTAAGCCTTTGATAAGTCTCTGAACGGACATATTGTTCTAAGTCTCCTGACTCCAGGTCAAGATAGCTCTTGGCTTTAAGAAGTTTTTCCTTATTATCTGTACCCGTCATGTTGCTTAAGCGTATCTCTATTTGTTCTATCCAGTTTTCTAATTTACAGGTATCCTGACCTTCCCTTCTTCCGAAAAACTTAGTTATGTGAACAATTG
>NC_087200.1:131728564-131741064 GCF_015104395.2 Macrobrachium nipponense
AATTTCACGTTTGAATAGCGATGAGGGTAGGGAATATATAACAAACACGTCAGGGAATATCTAGATAGTAAAAATATAAAATTATAGCGTTTATTCGAGAGAAATAAATCTCTATAGCTGAAAGAGTCATAAGGACTATTAAGGGTCGTATATATAGATATCTCACACATAAGAATACCTTAAATACATTAACGTCTTGCGCGACATTGTTCAGAGTTATAATCATACCCCATAGAAGTTTGGGTCGCACCCCGCAAGAGGTTCACGCATTAACGGATAGAGATGACATTGAACGTCATTCTCGAGCATGTATAAAAAGGCTGTTCTCGTTAATCCTCCCGCCATTTCGCTCTTGAATGTTGGAGACGTTGTACGTATTGCCGATGAGCGTCGCAACGCAATTTTTAGGAGGGGATATACATTCAAAATACTCTGGAAATTTTTAAAATCCGAAAAGTGGATACAAGGCAAAATCCGGTCGTATACTTCTTGGAAGATTTAGCGGGTGAAGAAATAAAGGGCGTATTTTATCGTGAAGAATTAATTCGCACAAATCTACCAGAAACGTATGATATCACTATTCTGGGAAGGAGGAGGAAAGATAATAAAACTCAATATTACGTTCATTGGAAAGGTTATCCGAGTCAATTCAATTCCTGGGTTGATGAGTCTCAAATTGTACGGATATGAACCGTAAGCAACCTTTAATACGTAAAATAAAACTTTATTTTATTCATCTCTGGTTTATCACCCAGTGAAAGAAGTAAAGTTATTCCCATCTTAAACGGTGGTTTGGTGGTCTACTCTCTCGGAAATTTTTAGAAATTTTCTTTGTGGTAATCTAACTCAAGATAAGAAGTTTATTAACACTTAAGAAATTGTAGACGAGAAATTCATCTTGTGTCCTTGAAAAACAACGTCCATATCTAAGAAGAAAAATATACTGAAAAAGTCGTAAAGGGGGGACTATTCTATCGGTTTTATTGCCTATTGCTGCGAGTTTGGTATGGGAGTCTTTTTAATTGAAAATGAAGGAGTTTTACGTTATCCCTGCCATTACCTATGAGAGGTTATGAATAGAAAGAGGTTTGTGATGGTGATATTAATAACCTAGAGGGTACTGGCAAGTTGGATACGGCAGCTGTTAGTAGTAGTGGACACGTCTCCCTTAATATCCAAAACCACCTATGCCGGCTATATCGCTCACGGGGACCTCCTCCCCTCCTCCTCCTCCTCCTATAGAAAATGTAGGTGCAGTGACTGGAGGGGAGGAGGTGGTAAACGCCCCCATTACATTGAAAACAATGGGTAAAGGGGACATGACTCGCAAAAAGAGCAATCCGATTTAACAGGTATTATTCCGATATTTTTTAAAGAAACCCCAAAAGTCATACGTTATGGCTTTTGTTAAGCACTTACAAGATTCTAACACGGTTTGAATGGAATGAAGAAGGAGATTTAACTCATCCGCTCGCAGGTTATAATATTTTAGATATAGCTCGAGAATTTCAAGGGAATAAAAAAACCCACGTTGATAATATTTCGAATTATCGCTACTTCATTGAAATGGCGGGGGTTAAAGATTGGATGTTAAGGAATATAGCCATTAAAAAGCAAATCGAAACGTGGCGAAATATGGGGAAAAAGGGAGGAGGAGGGGGAAGAGGAGGAGGAGGAGGAGGAGGGGGTGGGAAGGTGAGGGCGGGACATGCGAAAAACAAGATGGCGAGTGTGTGGGTGGCTTATTAACATTTTAGGAACAATGATATCGAGCTGTTTAGTCACGTGATACTGATTTTGATAAAATGAGTCATGCGTGGATGACTTGAAGGATTGCCACATCAAGACGTGAAACTCTCGCCATGGCTTCATCAACCTCTTCGCACAAGTTAGTGAAAAACTTGATAGCTAAATTTAAAAGCTTTGAGGTGTTAGATGAAACGTCGTCGTCTTCGTACACGGTCGGAAAGTGCTGGAGAAGATGTTTGTGGTATATACTAAGGGTGTGATGTCAAGGAACAGGTTAGAAAATATATAGTAGCCGTAGTATGTTTTCGTTGAAGTATTGTTTTTGAAAAAGCGAATGCGCATATTATCGCGTTCGTGTTTTGTACAGTTTTTTTTTCTAATGTATGTATTTGTATGGAATATTAATTCATTCCCCCCCTGTATTTAGGATTGGTTATAAATATAAAATAACAATTCCGTCTGTAATTTGATTTTTCAACCTCTTTCAAACTCTGTATAATAATAAACAAAATTGAAATGTGTACCTTTGTCCTTGTGTTCGCCACCTAGATATGACTCAAATTCTATGAAAAATAAATTTCACGTTGGCGTGAAGTCAGCTGGGCAAATATGGCGATAAGGTCTCGTTTCTTCATATGTGTGTGTGTGTGCGTGATTCATCATCAGATAACATTGACTCTGATATGGTTATTGGGGGAGATATCACATGTGGATGAAGTCAGTCGCCAAATATCCTTTTATCATGATACTCTGAATATCTAAGCAGCTGTGTATATATATATAAAACAAATGTAACGGCTGAGAGAGAGAGGGAGGGGAGGGAGGGAGGGAAGGAGGGAGGGAGGGAGGGAGGGAGGGAGAGAGAGTATATTCGCAATATGCATATATAAATTTAGAGATTTTATAGGAGGAGGATGAGGTAAACGTCCCGGTTACTTTGAAAACAATTAAAGGGGACATGAGTCGCAAAAAACAGTGAACTGAGTCTATTTGGGGTCAGGGTGGGGTCAAGTTTTATTCCGTAGAGTTACGTGACATCACAGGGGTAGAAAAGTGGAGTCAATTTGGGGTGGGGTTGAAATGTTGGTTTTTATTCCCTGAGAGTTTATGTGACGTCACAGGGGGTAGGAAAGGTGGACTCAATTTGGGGTCAGGGGTTTGAAAGAATGGTTTTATTCCCAGAGATTATGTGACGTCACAGGGGTAGAATAGTGGAGTCAATTTGGGGGTGAGGGTTGAAATGTTGGTTTTATTACCGGAGAGTTACGTGACGTCACAGGGGGTTAGGAAAGGTGGAGTCAATTTGGGGTGGTGGGGGTTGAAAGAATGGTTTTATTCCCAGAGAGTTACGTGACGTCACAGTGGTAGAATAGTGGAGTCAATTTGGGGTGAGGGTTGAAATGTTGGTTTTTATTACCGGAGAGTTACGTGACGTCACAGGGGGTAGGAAAGGTGGAGTCAATTTGGGGTCAGGGGTTGAAAGAATGGTTTTATTCCCAGAGAGTTACGTGACGTCACAGGGGGTAGGAAAGGTGGAGTCAATTTGGGGTCAGGGGTTGAAAGAATGGTTTTATTCCCAGAGAGTTACGTGACGTCACAGGGTAGAATAGTGGAGTCAATTTGGGGTGAGGGCTTGAAATGTTGGTTTTTATTCCCTTATAGTTATGTGACGTCACAGGGGTAGAAAAGTGGAGTCGATTTGGGGTTAGGGGAGGCCACGCCCCCCTAATATGAGCTCATGTACGTACATGAGCTTGTAAGACAAATGGAGTCAATTTGGGGTCAGGGGTGGCCACGCCCCCCAGAATAGTGGAGGGTTGAAAGGATGGTTTTATTCCCTTATAGTTATGTGACGTCACAGGGGTAGAAAAGTGGAGTCAATTTGGGGTTAGGGGAGGCCACGCCCCCCTAATATGAGCTCATGTACGTACATGAGCTTGTAAGACAAATGGAGTCAATTATGAGCTCATGTACGTACAGGAACTTATCATACATATGGAGTCATTATGAGCTCATGTACGTACATGAGCTTATAATACAAATGGAGTCAATTTGGGGTCAGGGGTGGCCACGCCCCCCCCAGAATAGTGGAGGGTTGAAAAGATGGTTTTATTCCCTTATAGTTATGTGACGTCACAGGGGTAGAAAAGTGGAGTCGATTTGGGGTTAGGGGAGGCCACACCCCCCTAATATGAGCTCATGTACGTACATGAGCTTGTAAGACAAATGGAGTCAATTATGAGCTCATGTACGTACATGAACTTATCATACATATGGAGTCAATTATGAGCTCATGTACGTACATGAGCTTATAATACAAATGGAGTCAATTTGGGGTCAGGGGTGGCCACGCCCCCCAGAATAGTGGAGTCTATATGGGGTCAGGGTGGCCACACCCCCCCAGACAAGTGGAGTCTATATGGGGTCAGGGTGGCCACACCCCTTTTGGGGGTTTTGGGGGTTGTCCCGCCCCTTTTTAGGCCTCACGTACGTACATGAGCCAATCAGGAGGGGGGAGGGGGGTAGCCACGCCCCTTGGGGGGGTGGGGGGCGGGGGGCTGGGCTAGAAAAGTGGAGTCTATATGGGGTCTTTTCCTCTACTTGCAACTATGATCGGTGGAAAAAAAGAACTAACATTCTCTTCAGAATGGGTTTGACAACAGAGATTACTGGAATACCCTGAAAAATGCCTGCGCGGAATAGCAATGGAAAAATGCGCGCGATGGTAATGGTTTTAAAGCCCAGTTATAAGGGCAATGCGCGCAAATGTAATACACCGATCAGTTACTATACTCTGTTTTTTGCCATCTGTCCGTCCGCCTCTGGTGTTTGCGTATGGTAACACTGCGTCCCGGGCTTTAGATAGCTACATTCAGCTTATATTTAACAATAATAACAATATCTATTTCGATATTAACGGTGTAATTCGCATACAGTAAATTATTAAGACACTTTTCAGTTGGAAATGTACACCCAGATATTCTTTATTTATCTAAAACTTACACATAGCGTACTACATATATAAAGCCCGGGACGCAGTGTTACCATACGCAAACACCACAGGTGGGTGGACAGATGGAAAAAAACAAAGTATAGGTGCAACCGAGATATATTCACACCAACAGGAATTTTTACTTACGTAACAAGCGCCAGCCACAAGCACTGTATTCCAACGCAAATCTACAATGGCAAATAGAGCGCCTCAGTGGAGTCGTCGGTATGGTGTTGGCCCGCCACCTCGGTAGCCGCGAGTTCGATCCTCGGGCATTCCATTGACGTGTGAGACACGTGTATTTCTGGTGATAGAAGTGCATTCTCGACGTGGTTCGGAAGTCACGTAAAGACGTTGGTCCCGTTGCTAAATAACACTGGTTCCATGCAAACGTAAAAACACCATACAAACAAACAATGGCAAATATTAACTAGAATCCTTCTCCTCTGAAAGGGGTTAGTCCAGAGGGGGCTAAAATTCCTTTTTCGCGACAGCTCTAAAATTCGCCAACCTAATAATAATGGAGAGTAAAGAAGGAAAAGCGGAACATAAATCATCATGAGTACAAAACGCCGAAGTCATGGAGTCGACTCTTTCTCTCTCTCTCCTCTCTCTCTCTCTCTCTCTCCACAGCTGCCCGACTCATGGCACACTTATTGCAGTAACGGCAACGCTCTTCTTGTCCAACGACTTTCTCACGCTTATGAAATGAAGAGGGAGGGAGAGTGAACTTCAAAACAAAAAGAAAAACAAAAAACAAAAGCAAGAGAAAAACGCCATTACGTTCCGAAACATCAGCAAAAGTTGCCGGTGATTATCACAGGAAAATAACAGCGACTGCCAGATGCAAGATAGTTTACCGGTTTATTTCCCGAGAAATGACTCAGCCGCAGCCAACCGTGCACGTGTTTGTGCGTGCGTTTGTGTGTGCGCGTCTGTGTGTGCGTTCGAGTCCGAATCTCCCATTTGGTGAGGGAATAATGACAAAGTAAAGAACGTCCGTGGACGCAAAAGATGAGCGAGCAAACGCTGTAATAAAGAAAGCAAACTTTAAATAACCGATTCTGGGGGGAAATTGTTGAGGACACTGTTTTCGTCTTTGAGAATCTTGACATAATCGACCTATTAGTCTTTTGCCCCAAAGTTGTTACTCAGTTTTGCTTGCAGTGAGTTTGAAGTAGTTGTTCTGAGCAATCTATATTAATAAATAATCGTACAATACACATACACAGATACATACATACATACATACATACATATATATATATATATATATATTATATTACATATATATATATATATATATTGTACAACTACTATCTATCTATATTCTATAGATATATATATATATATGATATATTAATATATATGTATGTATATATATATATATATTATATATATATATATATATATATATATATATATATATATAATGGTATCGAGTGGTGCTCAAATCTCATGCGACATGATTCTTTTTGTATCGTCCAGTCTCAGACTCTACTTGATGTTGCCAAGTAGTGTTATACTTTTTTTTTCTAATGTCATTCATGTCGAAAAGTTTGTAAATTCACAGCTAGCCCTATTCTCCTTATGGTTATATAAATATGATCCCTTTTATGCATTGGTATAATTCGTAATCTATGTGATTTGAAACTGATTTTATTTTTTACGCTGCCAAGTTCAAAGTGCGGTGTGATAAGGTTAGCTGTGCCATCACTGAAAGCACACTCAACATGCTCCTCGGACTGGTCAACATAATTACGTCTGCTGCATTATGACAGTAATATGGATTAAAACAAGTTTTCCTTAAATGTTGAAGCTTTCAGCTGTGTTTAAGCTGCATATATGTTGCAAAATGTTTTATTGGCCTAAAAAAATAATCTAAGCCTTCTGAGATATTATCTGTTATTAATTTATTTATTTGTAGAGATTATATGTTTTTTTGACGAATACAATAGGAATAGGAATTACAACCAGTTTTCTATGAATGTTGAAGTTTTAGGCTGCGTTTAAGCTGCCTATATGTTGCAAAATTATTTATAGGCCTAAAAGAATAATTTAAGCCTAATGAGATGTAATCTTACTAATGTTTTTATTTGTAGAGATTACCTGTTCTTTGAGGAATAAAAGATGATGATTTTGATTATATGGAGAAGATGACTATTAATCGAAATATTATAAGTATTAATATCAAGGCGGGTATGGAACACTTGTTTTTCAACTGGTTTTAAAGTATTATTTTCTTAAAAGTCGCCCTTCGCTTTTGGTTGGATAATTTATTCTTTCATAAGGTAACTTGAAGAACAAGAATGTATAGATAACCTCATTTGTTTTCTGGCCAGAAATTGTTACTAGAGAGGTGTGACTGTTAATTGTAAAGAAATCTAACACCTAGGCCTAGGAATAATATCTTGGCTTTGACAAAAGAATAATTGCATAGGCGAATATTTCCTAGTATGCCATAATTGTTTTAATATTTAAGAATTATAAAAATTAATTATGTATGAAAAATCGCCAAAATATTCCATTTAACCCATAATCAAAAGTAAGTGTTTTCAAGATAATTTCATTGTCGCTACTTAGTGCAGACCTATTTATGTTACACCGGGTGGTTGTTGTTGCACCGACACTAATGATAACGTCACACACGCTCCCTCACACGTTGATATCGGTGGGCGCATTCTAATTTTGTATATACGTACATATCTAAATTTTTTTCAGCATTGAGGTGTAAAAGCAATCAAATAGGACTATTTCAAATTCAATTTTCTTTTTTTATTTAACATTTGAACCTGATGCTTGATGACGACCTTCATTTTGGACAAATACTTCAGCGATGTATGAACGAGAGTTTTGAAAATGTTTCGGAAGAGTTTTTTTCTGAAATTTGCTACACGTGACATTTTCTTACAGTTTTGACATATATGACAGATTTCACTCTTATGAAACATATTATGTCCATATTGTATGTAATTATTGTGTTTCCGCATTGAAATAATAGATAAATATGGAGCATGCTAGTTGCCAGTTAGTGAATTTTGAACGAAATTCTATGGAGTCATGTCGCATGAGATTTGAGCATCACTGTACAATTACTTATATGTATATTGCGTTCTGAACACCTGTTTCAAAATCTTTGCAAACAAAACTAAATAACAACTTTGGGGCGATAAACAAATAGATATATTATAACGTATGTGTAAATATATGTACGTCTGTATATGCATATATATATATATATATATATATATATATATATATATATATATATATAGAAACAGAGAGAGGGGATGGGACGGGGAGGGGGGTGGAAACATGAAGAAACAATTCAATTGTTGGCGCTAGAAAGTGTACCGTCGTCCGTCTCAAAGGAGGCAAGTTTGCAAAAGGAATTAGCCAATTCGTTACACGAGACTTCGACTGGAATCTCTAAATTTTCTCTGGAGAGTTGTACGTGACTATAAGCGCTACGCAACACGTCGCAACTCAACTGAGATTTTTATGAAACCATAGTTCAAAATACGTCTTTAAAAGATGTGGCTGAAAATCGGAATTGTTCAAGCAAACTGTATAGTATGATAATAATCATAGTGATATATCTATATACATCATAAGAATTGCCGTTGCAGAGTAAATTCATAATGGGTTTGTTTTTCAAATGCATCAACATAATATTTACAGACAGCTTTTGAATTACGTCCAAGCACACAATTATCAGTGAGATCAATGATCTCGAAATCTCGCTCGTTAATCGGTTGCTGTAGTTATAATTTTGGTGGGTTTTATTCTTAGTCATTACAATAATAAATTGGAAGAAGAAAATAATAGTACGGAGAAGAAGCAGAGAAATACAGGTTTCCCGGAGCTTTGCAAGAATTAATTAGGTGGATACACAGAAGTTTTAGTTACTCATTGACGAGTGGTTTGCGTTCTCGCCTACCAATCTGGTAGCCCAAGTTCGCTCGAGCCTGCCGCGAATGCGGAATTAAAGGAATTTATTTCTGGTGATTAGAAATTCATTTTTCGATGTATAATGTGGTTCGGATCCCACAATAACCTGTAGGTCCCGTTGCTAAGTGACCAATCGGTTCCTGGCCACGTAAATAAAAATCTAATCCTTCTGGCCAGCCCTAGGCAGCCGTTAATCAGCTCAGTGGTTTAGGTTAAACTAAGATATACTTAACTTAAGTTGTTGGTTTCCGCCTATAAGTTATACTGCTCAAGGAATACGGGAGGAAATGAGAGAAAAGATGCAGTGGAAAAGTCTTGCAGTGGTTGACTGATCTGGATTTTTTATGACATGAAACCCAAGGCAATTAAATTATAATGCGCTGCCTTTCCGCAGGAAACTTTTATGTTGTAGAAATGTTAACACATTAAATATGAAGATTCGTCCGAATAGCAAAAATTTAATTTTTTAGATGAAATATTTTTGGCTAACGTTGATTTACCAAGAGATTATCTACCAGGAGTTGTAACTTGAACAGAGTGATTCTGTTTTGAAGAAAATTAATGTATAATTTAGGTGATTTTATTTGTCTCTTCATCTTACTTAGAGTTCGAATCTATTAATCAATCTTTATCATTGAAATAAGTACTGCATTGAGGTAAGGTGACTCATTTTATTTCTAGGTTAATAATGATCTGAGGAACATCTGTGAGACAGTTGACGCATTTTTATTCTTGATATTGATAATGAAATACTTCGCTCTCTCTTGTCGTATTTTATATAAACTTGAGATTAAACTCAGCTATGAGAGAAGCACCTTTAAAGCGCTTTTGAATTTTTCCATGTTTAGGCACGAACATTTTTTTCTTTCAACTTGACCACTTTTTATACATAAGAATGACCTAAATATCAAAGTATCCTAAAGCATAAAGTTTGCCTTGAGTGATGAGATGATAGGTGTAGGAATTTTCTTTAAGTTGCCTCCTTCGGAGTCTTCATTCATAGAATAGGCGTTCAGCTCCCTGGGTGTGACGCTCCGCTGATTTTCCATGTCAGAGCTCTTATTCCATAACATCCTGGAATCCCCTGTTCATTGCCGTTTTTGTCAGGCAATTGAAGTTTTAGTCTTATTTGTGATGATAAAAGCTATTAACTGGAGATTACTATAACCTTCACTCTTTCAAGAAGCATTTGTCTCGCGTCCTGCAATACCCAGCTTTATTCATTTAGCTTCCTGATTTTGCTTTTTTTTATTAACGGAAAAATAGATTAGAAGGAAAAAACATATTTAGTCGCTGAGGTCATTGTTTCATAGTGAGGACATTCATTTACTTTAAAAAAAAAACTGTGCCCTGGTATTTTGTGTCATTAGGTTTTGACATAGTTTCGTCTCTCTCTCTCTCTCTCTCTCTCTCTCTCTCTCTCTAAGCAGAATATAATTATGATCTAAAGCTTTTTTTCCCTTAACTCGGAAGACACAAAATTTACAAGTGCCTTTTGCACTTTACTATAGAATAACTGGTAAGAAAAGAATTACTCCCATAAGGCTGAAAGAAACACTGATCTCGGGCTTAAAGATTTAAGTTTTTGAATCATCAGATAATAATTTCTTTTGCAAGCGCTGAAAAGCCTCCTTACTGACAATACCATGACTAAACTTTAGTTTACTCGTCAGGCTTCAGTCGACATAAGACAATAGGAAATGGTTTCCAATAAAGAGGGGCATCCCAATTGTTCCCTGTGTATGACCTCCAGGTTATTAGTCATAGGATTTAGATGCAAACATTTACAATCAGCACAACTATGGATGAACGGAAGTCAAATTTGATAATATCGAAGCTAGCCTCATAAACTTACGTTAGGAAATACAACGGAGAAAGAAGCAAATATAAGAGCTCTTTCTGCATTGTAGGTAGAGCGGCCGTCTACATAACCCAGTGGCTACATGGCCCTCCTCTCAAGCCACAAAACCACAAGCTATTAATTTGTTTCAGTAGTTTGAACCGAATCTGCCGAGGCCCTCTGAGTGAGGATGATGTCATATTTTCGTAAGTGATGACATAAGGGTAAATACGGAGATATTATATAAAATATTGGAGAAAAATAGTGGAAAAATATATACCGAAGAAGAAAAGTAAACATCATTCATGCATACCAAGAGACAGAAGGATCTTGTTCCAGAAAATCAGAAAGTGGAAAAAAGGTCTTGCAAAAGAAAAAAATGCATGGAAAGTTTATAGAACTAAAAAGTAAGATAGAAAAAATGCAGAACAAAAGAGTATACAATCAAAAGAAAATGAAAAACGGGACTTGGAAGAAAAAACCCCTATTAAATATCAAGCAAAACCCCAACTATTATACTCATATGCGAAGAAGATGAATAAAGGAAGAATAGAAATAGGCCCTCTGAGAATTGAAGGGAGATTAACGAATGAAAAAAAGGAAATTTGCAAACATACTGGCAGAACGATATAGAGAGAATTCACCCCTAGAATAGATAATGAAGATAATGATATATAGAAGTAAGGGATGAAATAGTGAATATTTAGCTGACATAGATATTAATTGAAGCTGATGAATTGTGCAGGCTATTAATGAAATTAAAAATGGAGCTGCTGCAGGGCCTGATGGAATAATTCCTGCTATTTTGTTAAAGAAAAGTAGTTCATTCTATCGCAAAGCCACTTGCAATATTATTAAGACAAAGTGTAGATACAGGCAAGATTTATGATGAGCACAAAATTAGCATATATTACCCCTACTTTCAAAAGTGGATCAAGACTAGAGGCAAGTAATTATAGGCCTGTGAGTCTAACATCACATATTATGAAAGTGTATGAAAGGGTAATGAAGAAAAATATTATGAAACATTTAATAAAAAATAATAAAATTTGTTTAATAAAGGCGGACAACATGTTTCGTACCCGGAAAAAGTACACAAACCCAACTGTTAGTCCACCGTGAGAACATATTCAAAAATATGAAAAGCGGAAATGAAAACAGATGTGGTTTATTTAGACTTTGCAAAAGCTTTTGATAAAGTAGACCATAATATATTAGCGAAGAAAATTAGAAAACACAATATCGTGGATAAAGTAGGAAGATGGTTAAAAGAATTTTTACACACAGAAAACAGATAGTTATTGCAAACGACGAGAAATCGGATGAAGCCAAGGTAATATCCGGTGTGCCGCAAGGTACGGTGTTAGCTGCAATACTGTTTGTTTATTATGATTGAAGACATAGACAATAATGTTAAGGATTCGTAGTGAGTAGTTTCGCAGATGACACAAGAATAAGTAGAGAAATTACTTGTGATGAAGATAGGAACGCGCTACAAAGAGACCTTAACAAAGTATATGATTGGGCAGAGGTTAAATAGGATTGGTATTTAACTCTGATAAATTTGAATCAATAAATTATGGAGACAGAGAAAGAAAGCTATATGCGTATAAGGGACCTAATAATGAGACCATCACAAATAAGGAAGCAGTTAAAGACCTTGGTGTGATGATGAATAGGAACATGTTATGCAATGAACAAATAGCAACTCTGTTGGCAAAATGTAAAGCAAAAATGGGAAATGTTTTTATTGTTACGGCACTTCAAAACAAGAAAAGCTGAACACATGATTATGCTTTATAAAACATATGTTCGTAGTCCACTTGAATATTGCAATATGATATGGTACCCACACTATCAAAAGGATATTGCACAAATAGAGAGTGTACAAAGGTCCTTTACAGCTAGAATAGAAGAAGTTAAGGACCTAGACTACTGGGAAAGACTACAATTCTTAAAATTATATAG
>NC_087200.1:131743564-131746064 GCF_015104395.2 Macrobrachium nipponense
GAAAACTCTTAGGCCCCTCTGGGGGTGGATGGCGGGTCGATGAAGGAACTCGTAACTCGAGGTAAAATGAACAAGAACGATCGTGATGTAGGTCTCTCTCTCTCTCTCTCTCTCTCTCTCTCTCTCTCTCTCTCTCTGACAGCGTGGTCTCTAAAACACGTCAGGGGAGCCGAGAAAGTAAATGTATAGAGTAGACAACAAAAATACGTCGTAGGGAGAATGGGGACAGAGAGATTAAATTAAATTAATATATGTAAACTGGCGTTACAGTGTCTATGGTCATCGATGCAAAGGTGTAAGGAAAGAGTAATATGGAGGGAAATAAAGAAAATGTTTTTAAGAAATCACTTGAAATATTAAGGAAGACGAGAAGAATACAAAAGAAAGGAAATTATAAGAATACTCGAAGAACGGAGACCATAAAGACTGATTGATCGATTTATTAAAGATTATCTGGCGTCGTAACTGCTAATGGTTATTGGCGCCACTGCAATGGAATATGTATATCCAAACAAACAATTACATTCATGCACACACACATACATACATACACATAAGATAAAATTAGGAACTTAAATAAAAGCATTAAAAATTCACTTAAATCTAATAATATGAAATTAATAAGGGAGAATCCCCATGAAGAGAAACATAAGGAGCAGAAATAAAATAACAGTGGAAGATTAAGAGAACTGGGAATGGAGGAATTTTGAAGGAAGACAGTAAATACAGAGTAATATAGAAAATGAGGAAAAAGGTGAAATGGTATAGAAGATTCACATCAACCGTGTATCTGATGTCTAGGCCAGTCCCTTACGACGCTCCTGATTCGCTGTTGATAAGCCAATCACAGGGCTGGAAACTCTTAGTCTCTCTCCAGAGTTCACATAGGTAGGATGTATGTTCCACCTTCCGTGAGTGATGCTTTTGAAAGTCGTATTCATCAGGAGAACTGGAACATACATCCTGCCTATATGGACTCTCGACAGAGAGTGAGGGTTTCTACCCCTGTGATTGGCTTATCAACAGCCAATCAGGAGAGACGTAAGGGACTGGCCTAGACATCAGATGCACGGTTGATGTGAATCTACTATAGTAAAGAATTGTGCAAGTAAAGGCGACCAGAAAAACAGATAGTGAAATAGTGGATAAAAAGTTTGGGAGGATATGAAGATCCCAGAAACGTTATCCATCTTTGTAATTTTAGGAGGTAAATTGCAAGGCCATGACGCATTTAAAAGCCAACGGCAAAGCAACGACAGCCGAGAGAAACGGAATTAGAACAAAAGAGGAGGAAGCAGACACTGAGTTTGTTTGTGTAAAAGTGCATACGAGGAACCATTTCTTTTATTTTTCGTATATTGAGTAATATCTGTTGTAATTGGAAGTTTAATGTGTACCTATATAGCAAAAAAATAAATACCTATTTCTTTACGTTGGTAAATTACTCACGTATATTTGGTCATACAGCTAAAATACAACTCTTACATTTCTTTATTTAATGTAAATTACGGAAGGCAATAGTCATATTTGTTTGTCTGCGTTTAGAAAAAACAGCTGCTATCGTTTTTTTTTTTTTTTTTTTTTTTTTGAAAGCCACGAAAACGGAACGTGAACATTTTTGTTTACCTTTTTTGATGATGCTAGGAAGTTGTCATGTGTGTAGTATATACATGCATCGCAGTGGCGTCATTTCAGATTTTTCTTGGGGTAGGGGACGGGGGCAAAGGTTTGGAACTTACGGTATGGTGGGGTGGTGGGCGAAGGGAGCCCTATTAGCTGGGGGTAGGGGGGGCGTCGTAAGCCCCTCCGAGAATTTTTCTAAGTCTGTGCCCACTTTGGAGCATTTTGAAGCGATATAAGGTACACCTTGGAGTGAATTTTACTGTTGTTATTATTATTAATAATTGCTATTATTATTATTATTATTATTATTATTATTATTATTATTATTATTGCAAAGGCTGGGGAGGCAAACCAGGTCTTAGCCGATGCCATTAGTGTCTTGAGCCCACCCCCGTCCCCAACTTCCCCCCCACCTCCCGGCTCCAGCTGCCCCAAATGACGCCCCTGGACGTGCATGAAGGATACATATTTATTCTTAACAATTCATGTTTCTAATAGTTATCGTCCATCTATGTAGGAAAACAGGATGCAGACTTATGAAGGTTTCAGTAAATTATATTTTTTGGTGTATGGAATTAACAGCGTTAAAGAATAATGAATAACTCCATTACTTTTAAAATAGCTAAATAAAAAAATAAAAAAAGTGATTGGGTTAATATATGTATTATTTATGAAAAAAGCTCAAGAGACAAATAAATTTTTAAATACATAAATAAACATAAAAAAAACATGAACCAGATACCATAACTAAAATGATAGGTATAAAAGCAGCGACTATGTACCACCCTTAAAAAAAAATATAAGGAAAATATAACAGAAGTAGTATATCACTGGTCCCCTCTCTCTCTTTCTCTCTCTCTCTCTCTCTCTCTCTCTC
>NC_087200.1:131753564-131763564 GCF_015104395.2 Macrobrachium nipponense
GCTAATGGACGTAAAGCCAGCACCGTAAATTGCACCACAAATGTACGCGCAAAGAAAGCAAGGTCGGACGTCTACCTGAAACTAACGCCGATATTGTAATGTTCTATGTACGTCAACTTCACGTCAAGACCACGCCCACCGTTGTGGTGCCGCAGGGTAAAGAAGGGCGGGCCTGTGAACAGAGCTTGCCGTTCCGTAAACAATCATTGTAACAGCTCGTCTTTTCGTTGTTTTCCTACAAATTAATCTATTTTAATTTTTTGGTAACTTTTTGATAGTAGCCATCTGTAATATATATAATATGTAATTAATGTAACATCACAAATAAATGAACATAGGATAAGTAGTATATAAGACTAGCACTAGAATTTTCTTGCTTCGATTTTACCATTCAGACATACACTTAGACTTACAAAACTGTTGACTATGGGCGATTTATATTTAAGCGATATAGAATAACATCTAATAACTTATCAAACATTCTTGGAAATAAATAGGAATTCTACCTATTCAAGATAATATTTTTTAGATGTATATAGGAATTCCTCACAAATATTTACATTATTTGTTACACCATTATTGTAAGACTGCTATTCAAAAGAAATAAATATCTTCGACGTCTTGTCTGCAGTGCCACTCAATGTATTCTGCCAGTGCCAGTCTTGGGTTGAAGCCCAGGATATCAGCGAGAGCAAAGACTCGCTTACAGTGCTCCACTGCATAGTGCTACTGAATGTTGTTAGTCTCAAGTTCTAGATCCTCATTTTAAGTGTTCTTGCTTGCAACTTGGTGGTACATTTGTTATTGCTATTTACATAGGGTCAGTCCTGAGATTGCCATAGAGCGGACTAGTGCTCTTGTATCATATTTCCTGATTAACCTTACAGAAATAATTATTCATTCGTGGACAAACTTACGTTTACAATCAATCCTTGAAGTAAGCTAGTGTTTCTATAAAAGGTTCTCTTTATATTTTTACATTAACTGTTCATCGCCCTGCGTAGATTTTTGAGTAGTCAGAATATATATATATTATACATTATTATACATACATACAAACTATTAACCCTCTGTGTTATCACCTAAAACATGTGCCGGTATGACTTACAAAAGAAAACATACCGTGCAAAGAACCATAGTGAGGTACAGCCTGGGCATGTGCTAGGTTACAATACGCTAAATTTCTCGTTAAAACGTAAATTAATCATACTTTCCAAAGTAGCATACGGACATTGCTTAGTTTTTATCTAAAATTGTTAAAAGCAGTAAAAAACAATTATTCCCCACACTCTTTTCTTATCTGTTAGATATATTACGGTGGAAAATTGTTTGTTTGGCCTACATAAGTGCGTATCTCAAGAACGGACGCTCAAAAATAACGCTGATTAGCGTTATGTTTGAGATAAAACATAGAATGCAAGGAAATTTAGCTCTAGTGATTATGCGTAAGTATTGCGGATGTTTATAATAACTAGCAGACATTGAGAAACCAGCTTTTCTATTTTGTCTGTCAGTCTATTAGGGAATAGGCACATGCATGCATAAATACACCCATATACGTATATATATATATATATATATATATATATATATATATATATATATATATATATATATATATATATATATGTATATATATATGTGTGTGTGTGTGTGTGTTAGTGACAATGTGCGTGTGTGTGTGCATGCATACGTGTAACACTCATTTCAAGTTCGTCACTGCTAGAGGAAAAGATTACTCCACATATCAGCGCATTTCCAGTGTCTTAGCATATATGATAATGCACAATCCAGAATGTTAAATTTAGATGCAAATTTGCACATCAACTTCTATGGGGACTATTCCATGACTCTCAATGGCAGGTGTTGTCAGCTGATTTTGCTTCTATGTCCTATCATTAGGGGCCATTTGTACAACCTACACTGAAAGACTACTTTGCCTCATCATATTTAAGAGGTCTGAGTGGGAGGCTCAAACCCTCAGATAATAACTATATGGTATCACCTGTTTCCTGTTTCAAAAAATTTACATAAGATGCAACGGTGGCAGCTCTCTGAACATGAATTTAGAATTGCACTCGCCGCGTAACATCCGATATTTGATTTTTTTAATGCCCGCATTAAAATAACTATTCCGAAACGTTCTCGAAGAGCCTTACTAAGCACTACTCACCCCAGTGGAAGAAACATTGTATCTAAACAGCGTGTAAACACCATCGCTTTCTTTTCTTTCAATCATGATCACACCTGCCGGGAACGTGAGTTCTCTTTGCCTTCCATGAAACAGTCCAGCTGATCCGATCTGCGTTTCATTTCTAGCCGGATACAGACAAGCACAAAAGCAATTAACATTGAGTGATAAAAGAGACAACGATGGTTCGAAAATTTTTAACAATAGCAACGACAACAATAACTAGATAAACCCATTGAAATTCGTGAGTATTCAGGGCTTCAGGAGCTAAATATGAATTACTTGAGAAGAATGTGTGAATTACATCCGCTAACGACCACCAGCCGTCGTTACATATACTTTGAACGATAACTCTCCTTCTTCACATTTCCCAGTACAACGCGATTTTCCGAATGCGTATTATACGTATCTGTGCACAAGAGGGCGAGTAGAATTATAGTATAAGACTTAATGTTTGTATTGCCACAGTCATATTTTGTTTAATAAGTTTCGAATCGAAGAGTAAAAAATTCTTCACAACAGTGAAGTTAGGATGGGTTTATATATAGTCTTGCGTCACCAGTTTAACCACATCTCGTGTTAAGCTCTTGAATGTCCTTCAAGGATATTGACCTTCGAATCAGAATGGCATTTAATTAACTCATGAAGCAGCATCCGTTGTACCAAAGAACAGGATGACGTAGGAACAGGAACCGGAGCAGATTCATCTCCGTTAGCAGCAAAGGAATTCAGGGGTGGATGTAGCCAGACTTTATTTATTTATATTTGTATATTTATTTATTTATTATTTATTTATTTATTTTATTTATTTATTTCTTTCTTTCTTTCTTTATTTATTTATTATTTTTTTTTTTTTTTTTTTTTTTTTTTTGCTGAGAGAGTTAAGGTCCGGAACTGAGATTATGCCACTTAAATGCTCGCCTTATCCGGGCTGTTAAATGTCCTTAAGTAAGAGTTTCAAACTACCCGGAGGATATAAGAAAATACATCAGGTAAAAAAAGACACTTTCCCATGATCTGCGCTGAAACCTCTAAATCTGTAAAAGCGCAGTAGAGATTAACAAGAGAGTATAGGACACGTAAGTAATTTCGTTTTGCCTCTGAATGTGGTTGAATGGATAAAACATTTACAGTAACCAAATGAGACCCTATCTTTTTGAAGGTCTTTCAAGTAAACGAAAATACTGGATATTCTCTCTCTCTCTCTCTCTCTCTCTCTCTCTCTCTCTCTCTCTCTCGTATTCTGTGAGCGTCTAAGCTTTTACGAGGCAGAGCATGCAAATCGCACCTTCCAGTGAAATCCACCAGAAAAGGTGTAAGGCCCAAAGTCGGCCACTGTTGCATTATTTCTTTTTCTTGCTCATCTCTCTTGACCTTTTGGCACAACCGGTTGAATGAAATGGGCTACTTTCCAATTAAATCAGCACGAGAGAGAGAGAGAGGGAGAGGAGAGGGCGGGGAAGAAGAAAACTCCCTCGATTCAAGAAGGCATCCGCAGCTGACATTCCTAAAACGCTCCACCATCTCGCTCTTCTAATTCAAATTGAAATCGTGAATTTGTGCATTGATGGACTAAGAATGGTGCAACTGCAGAATCCCTTCTTCTCTTTGAATCCTCTTAAAGCTTCGGTTTGAATTCTTTTTTTTTTTTAATAAATAAAGAGGTTATGTTTTTTTTTTTTTTCAAAGCATAACAACTTTCGCCCGTTCCCCTCCCCGTCAAAGTACACTCCTCCCAACTCCCCATCATTTTTTTTAATAATGAGGGTACGAAATCATTTTCTAGAAAAACTGATTCTCTTTCTCTGTCTGTCAAGTAATGACTCTGATTGGTTGTAGCATCTTCCATTAAAGACAGGAAATAACAACTTCTAGCCATGAAGCTATATCAGCCAATTACCTGCCCCCTCCAGCAAATCCTTAGCGTTAAGGATTGCATGATACTCAATATGAAGTCTCCGTCATAAGACTCATAAAGCAGAGGGAAAACGTACAAAAAGATTTCCTGTTTTTACTTAATGGCTTCGGGGGAAAGTATTACTCACAGGTATTTATGGTGTCTCCCTGGTCATACTCAATGATTTAGTATCATATGTTTACAGTATCCTATATATTTGTAAACGAACGAATGAGTTAAACGTTTTTAAGCGGTAAGAAAAATAGAGCGGGCAAATATTTAAAAGCACACGTAATTACTTTACATAAATACATAAGTAAGTAAGTTTGGTCAACTAATGAATGAAAGAATTATACTATGATTTCGTCAGAAAAACTAAAGTAGTCCCTAACGTGACTTAATGTTCTTACGGGAAGCGTAGTGACACGCAATTTAGCAATGCCAGAGGTTCCAACAAATGAGACCGAAAAGTAGCCCGGGTCCAGGTAGCCACCAAAGTCGTTGGCTGGGTGGCTTCCGGTTCATTTCAAGGTCACCCACTTCCGGTAAAATACTTAGCAGTGTTTTTTTTTTTTCTTTTAAATTAGGTAAGGTATTTCCCCCTTCCTCTGAGACGATAAGCGTTACGTAAAGCAACAGAAATTAAGACTCCTTACTTTCTTCTTCGCTTACTGTCAGTCCGGTCCAAGGAGATGGTTCCATTCATTCACAGACAATCAAGCACATTCGCAAGCAGAGAGAAATGTCTGAATAATCTAAGCGTCTTCCTGATTTTTAATTACCTAGACACTCCAGTCCTTGTTTTTTTCCCCTTGTGTAGGTCACCAGAGGTATACCAGAGATTTAAGGAAACGCGCCCATACCGTTCCTTTCTAAACTCCTTTGGGGATCGAACGCGAGTTCTTTGTTTGGGAACTAAAGCGCTACCATAACTGTGAGACAGAGGAAATCACGCTTGAAATCTTTGGTGAGCACAATACATGTGGAAAACGGCAAAACCAATGACTTACATTATTCGTTGTTCCGGTTAATTTTCCTACGTCGATTTCTTATTCTTAAATATACTCGCCACTAAATGAATTAATAACTCATTATGTTCTTATTCTTGTTCAGTAAGTCTTCAGGGTTTGAATTTTTTGTAGTCTGTCCAAATACTACTGCTTAGGCACCAAATTCTTATTTAAAAAAGAAACGATTTCAGGTTCTCTGATGTTATTTTACAAAATGTTCACGGGCGCCATCTGGCCACAAATACACGTACATACGCACACATTCAAGTAAGGTACACACTGTATTTACAGAAACCACCGCATGTGAAATAAAAAAAAAAAACAAAGAAACAAACAAAAGAAAGTAAGTAGAGCATCGCCGGCAAACGAGAAGAAACACCATTCGAGAATGATAAACAACAATTACGAGGTAGTCGAAAATTTATGGGCTCGAGAACTCCCAACAAGAGCGACCCACATACGACTCCGACATCGTCATTCGTGACCAGGAAAAAGGCAGAGAAAGAAAAGGATTTAATAAGATATGAAAATTGAATAAATCTACCGAATTAACCGACGAAGAGAGATGACACGAGTGATATCAACACGATCGTTACACCCATTTTCATCATCATATCATCATCTGAAGCTTCATCTTTATCATTCCCCACATCTTCGTCCTCTCTGTCATTATCCGCGTCGTCATAGCGGTGTAAATCACTTCCCTCAGCAGAGTTGTATAAAAAAAAAATGACAATTCTCTAGCACAAAAGTAGACGAACGCAAGTGTCTAGTTCCTACATTTGTTGTAGCTGAGAACTAGCTTTATCCGCATGTAGGAGTAGCATGCATAACATGCAAAGATGGAAATGTATAAGGCAAAATGAGAATTAAAAAACAAAATAGGAACCTTATTTCGTTTCAAGTAAACAAGTAGAAGATAATACTGGAAACATTTATGAGTGCAATAATAAACTTGAATTTGAATGTTGCTGGTAGTCATTCTTATTGAATAGCCTCTCTCTCTCTCTCTCTCTCTCTCTCGTCTCGCTCCATCCTCTCTCTCTCTCTCTCTCTCATTATATATATAGTATATGATATATATATATATATATATATATATATATATATATATATATATGTATATATATATACATATATATATACATATACATATATGAATAATGTATAATATATATACATAGCTATAATATATATAGATATATATATATATATATATATATAGTATATTATATATATATATATATATATATATATAATATTTATTACATGCGTGTTTAAGTAAGAACGCGCATAAGGAAAACATAAAAAAACATTTATCCTGAACTTGAATTACAATTGAACCTTTCTAGATGGAATTATTCTTATGAAGGGGATCATCCTTTTCTTATGGGAGAGAGATCAGTATTAGGTAATTCATTAAGAGAGACTACCAACAACGTTCTTATAAATGTTTCCCTCATTATTTTTATTGTAAGAGAAATAGATAATTATATATATATATATATATATATATATATTATATATATATATATATAACTACATATATATATATATATATATAATATCTATATATACATACATATATAGTATAAATATAATATAATATATATATATATATATATAACATACATATACTATAATATACAATACGGCATAAATAATCTTAATACATATATATTATATATATATAATAATAGATAATAGTATATACATATATATATATATATATATATATATATATATATATATATATATATATTATATATATAGTATATAAGAGAGAGAGGGATCAGTATGGGCCATTCACCCATAATTCTCCCTACACACGGAGGCCTGTCACACAACTACCGTGATGCCTTGTTTCTTGAATATGGTAGCGTCTTTCTTATCCATTTGTAGTTTTCAGTTCCATCATAATATCTCATAGTGAAACACCTTTCCCCTTTTTTACAAGAGTTTTGCCTTCTTATATACGTTCATCTGTAACCTTATTCCTCGAATAGTACTTATACATCAGGCAACCCCACCCTATGTTTTTTTAATTTTCTCTGTTGTATAGAAGATATACGTATTGCTTGCTTACAGATTTTTGTATAAATAATCGTTTTTAACAATCAAACTAAAGGATCATATCACAGTGTACTTTGATGTCTCCTTTTACCTACGGCTTTGTATAGCTTTTTGTACTTGTCAAATCACACTTTCATGGCTATGCATTCATTTTATTTTATTTCAGCCACTTCTTGATCCAAAACAGTGAAAAAGGCTTTGTAACTGTCGTAGTAAAGACAAAATTTCTTTGAAAGTGCCATAGACACTTTTCTTGTTTTTTTAAAGGTTCCTCGGATGTTGTTTTAGTAGCTACGTTCATGTATCTGATGACATATTTCTATTTTCTGGTTATTTTCACTTATTTTTCCAATGCAACTTCGTCTCTTCTCTCTCTCTCTCTCTCTCTCTCTCTCTCTCTCTCTCGGCATTTTATACCACGTATCTTTCCGGATAGTCACCCAGTCAAGCTCTGAAGATGGATACTGGAGGGTCGGGTAGATATTAGGCTGCACATCACTCTCTTAATTGATTATAAAAGAGAGGATAAAAAGCGGCCTGGGAAGCGAAGGAAAATTATCTATGAACCTAAAAAACAACAAAAGCAAACACTTACATCTCACCCTCAGGGTGCCCTAATTTTTCTGGTGTCTTTTCCTCCTACCTGAAATAGAGAAAGTGATGGTGGAGTTAGGTATTTGGTATTTGGTCCGTTGTGAGCTCTTCAGACGAAGCAACTTACGATGACACCTCATTAACACTTAAATATTAAAAATGTAAGTCAAATACACATTTTGTTTGTGCATTCTTATTTACCCTGCGGTTGCGAGGATAATAACACTCCTCAGTATGTGTAAAAAGAAAAGCTTAGACTGGTGACTGAACATGCTTTCGTAAATTTGAGGATAAAAATTTGAAACATATAACAAAATTCAAAGATTAAAAATTTTTTGCTCTAGATTTTTTTGGAGATTTCAAGTATTGCCCAGTTAGGCGGCAGAGTTGAAAATATAGTTCCATTACAAAAGTATTAATGCGTGTTCAGAATAAAAGAAGAGCACTGCACCATAGCAGGATAGTTTTGCCCATGCAAACATATAGAGACAGCGCAAAACACACTGTCATTATGGCAAGAAAAGGTAACAAATTTTATCGATTATCTCCAACCCAAGATAACCGCTAGCGAGACACCTGGAAGACGCACTGCTAAAAACAGAACATGAGAAGTTACAGAATAAAACGCGTGAAACAAAATAATCTCAATTTATTGGGTTTTCAACGGCAGCAAAAGACAACTGACCCAGATAACATTTCATATGGGAGGTTTTGATGATGATAGCGATTCTCGTGAAAGAACCAAAACTGAAACACTATAATAAATTTATATGACTCCTTATAGGATAATTATAAAAAGATTCCCAGGGGATGCAATGTGACCCAAATTCAAGACTGTTGTATTTTGTCATCACAAAAACGTACGTACCCCAAAGTCGAGTTATACCTTGGCGTGTTTTCGGTCGTGATGCTCAAAAACGTTAATCGGTAATGGAGAATGTGAAGACCAGGTAAAACAAAGGAGTAATTAAGAGGTTTTCAGTACCCGCTAAGAACAAGAAGCAATAGAGTGCGGAGATTTCTCTTGATGTTCTCCCCGTAGATGCTTCTGTATCTGTTGCCATAGTAACATAGAGGACTCAGTTGATTGTAATAAACGAAGGCATCATTCTTCCATTCTCGTTATCTGCGATTCTGAACTCAACGTTGTTAAATAGTTTTGTAATATGATTAAAGATTTGTATTTTTCTCGATGAGACTTACGAATCTTTCGTTTTTTATAATAAGAGACAGAGGTGCTCATCTCTCAGCGTTTCTATTCCTACTGACAATTGAGAAGCTAAATAGAATTAAATTAATATTTTAGTAAACTTCTTTGCGTTATTTAGTACGAGTGTCCAACAGGATCTCTTTGAAATAAGTATGTTGGTCACTTGCTGCTCCGACTGCGTCCGACGTTTAGCTCCAGGTTGAAATATCAGTAGACCATATTTTTAGTTATACTTTCATAATAACTTAAAGGCAACACGAAATATTTCATATACTGATATAATTTTCCGGTCAATGAAGCCTAAAATGCTGTTAACACGTCATCGTTGGAACGCGTCTGAGTGCAAGAGAGGAACTCTTTATCAAAAGACTCTGAATCTGACAGCAAAAGAATCAGAGCCTTTACAGATTTCATTTGAACAATCAGACTCTCTTCTTGGGTGGGATTATACTCTTATCATTCGTATCATTCTTACCTTTGTATTTCTCAGGAATTTGACCTTGAATCATTTTTCCACAATTTCGGAAATGAAGCATCAAAATTTGATACCCATCAAATGATGTGGAAATGATACTCCAAAGCACTATCCATACCATAACAGAGGTCTCACCCTTACCCATACATTTTCAGTTCCGTTGCACTTCCCTTCCCGTCAGCTTCAAAAACAAAAAAACACCGTTTACATAGTTACGTGAATCAGCATTAGACACAACAAACAGGCAAGAGAAAATATTGTCACTGTACACTTGGGCGTAGTCTAATAAAAAGAAGTGAAAAATGCGCAGAAGAAATTTCGGCGCAATCGAGTTTTCTGTACAGCGTATAATCAAGGCCACCGCAAATAGATCTATTTTTCCGTGATCTCGGTATAATGCTGTATGAGCAGCAGCCTATGAAATTTTAACCAGGGCCAGATGGTGGCCTATCCTACATCGTTGCCAGACGCACGATTATGGCTAACTTTAACCTTAAATATTGTAAAATCTACTATGGCTAGAGGGCTGCAATTTGGTATGTTTGACGAT
>NC_087200.1:131768564-131783564 GCF_015104395.2 Macrobrachium nipponense
TAACAGCACCTGTTTTTGTGAGTGTGAAACAAACTGCAGCAGAAAATTGGTATACCAAGGTAAAGTGTGTTATATTTTTATTAGTTGCAACTAATAACTAATAGTCGGTGGTTTGGTAAAAACTAATAACTATTGGTTACGATGGTTTAGAGAACTAATAACTAATAGTACAATGGTTTGAGAGAAACTATTTACATTTTTACACATTGCAAATTTTTGTGTTTTATGTTTGTTTTATTTGAAGTGATTTTTTTTATGTTTTGTGCATTTATCCATTTTCTTATTGAATTGTGTCTTTTGATTTTGTATTCTGTGATTAATACTTTTTGCAATTTTGGTATTTTCCACATTTTTCTGTGGTTTCGTTTGCATTCACAATTTATTTAACTTAGTTATTTCCATTACTTAATGGTTGTACATTTAATTAAATTTAACACTTGTGAATTAATTTGCATTTACTTATAATTCTTTTCAAGTTTTATTGTTGTTTAGCACTTGTGAATTAATTTCCAAATTTCAATTACTGCCTAACACTTTTGAATTTCAATTGAATTAATTTTCCTGAATTTTGTGATAAATTAGTTTTGATTTAATTTTACTTAATTGACTCAAGAATCAATTAAACTTTACTTTGTTTTCAAGTACCAGTAATTTTCCCTGATATTGTGAATTTCACTTATAAATTTTGAGTTTAATAATAAATTTTTGTATTTAAAATTTTTATAAGTGTTTTCTTTATTTTACACCAGTATTTGATTATGATTATATTAATGTTAGGTAGAAACATAGAGTGGTAAGTGATCTGTTTTCCTTCAATTAACTTGAAGTGACTTAGAACCAGGGAAGTACTTAGACTTTTGAAATCAGGGAAATACTTAGACTTTTAAAGTTGTTGATGGAGTCATTTCCTTTGATTAATTTAATTACTTACCAGATTACCTCACACATGTTTTGATGAACTTAGTCTGATTTTCTGCAATACTGGTAAGTTGTTAAGGGATCACTGTTGTCTTTAGAGTATTCAGTCGTTTAATACCTGTGATGAGGGTTCAGGTGTCTGGCTGTTGTGAGGTAACAATTAATGAATGGTAAGTGTAGTAACCAGATACTTGGCACTTCGTAACAATATATATATATATATATATATATATATATATATATATATATATATTCATTTAAAATTGGCCCCAGTGAGTTGTTTAAGAAGAAACTATGCCATAAAAGTATTTACACACATACATATATATACATATATATATATATGTATGTATGTATGTATGTGTATATATATAATATAAATACATATATATGCATATACATATACATATAAAGAGAGAGAGACAGAGAGAGAGAGAGATAGCTACTCAGATAGATAAAAGGATAACAGATTTAAGATCATTATGACTTCCAGTATGGCATTAATTATTTTATACTTATTTTTCACTGAGATTAAACGTTCGCAAAAGTGGATTTTCGCAACCGACGCGTGATTTTTATCAATGAAGAATAAAATAGATAAATACAGTATGTTTGAAATTGCTGATGACTCGAATCGGAATATAATGAAAGCGGTATTCAATGATTTTTGCTCATTCTTTCACAACTGTTAGTAATGGTTTTGTGCGTTTTTGTCGAGATCACATTTTCCAACAAAAATTTGTATACTGGCACTGGTTTCGAGGTCTCTTAAAGGAATTTTTTTGTGAGGGCAATGGTTATTCAGAACATTTTAGGGATTACGATACAATTCATTACATATTAATCTTTTCTTCATCTCTACAGGATGTAAATGCGCGTTTAATTGCTGACAAATACTGATGCATATATACATACAAAAACTAATTTGTATATACATCTTCAAATCTTATATCAAATAAAATCAAATATACCTACCAACCCCTGCTAAATGACGTAAGTGAAAGTAAGAAACGGAGAAGAAACAGAAATCTACCTTTCCTTATCGAAATATGTAGAGCTACCCATGACAGAGTCAATAAAGAATTCTTCATTTTTCTCCCAAGAAAAAGTATCTTAACCATCCTTATTACTTTTCAATAAGAGGTTGTCATTTGATTACATTTACTGATGCATCATTCATCTATTCATGAAATGAACCGGGGTACGGTATTATTTAACCAACCCTCCCGAGGGGAATATATGTATATTGTACACACATATACGCACACCCACACGCACACGTATTTATAATATATATATATATATATATATATATTATATATATATATATAGGATATATATATATATACATACATAAATATATCTATATATATAATATATATATATATATAATATATATATATATATATATATATATATTGTATACGTATATATAATATATATATATATATATATATAATATATATATATATATATAGTATTCCCCTCTGTAGGGGTGCTCCAATAATGGGCTCATTACATTTGCGCTAATTGGGGGATTAAAACTGGGAACGTTTGAGCTCCGATATTTCTTACGATTGCGCGCGGAGCCGTTGGGGGAACTAGTGGTTGAACTCCTCGTTACACATGACATTAAGGTAACGAGCGTTAGCTAAAAGTTGTCTTCTTGTATTCCTGACATATTCTAAGGTCAGTTTCAAACCACTCACCACCATGGAGTTCAGGTTAACGGAAACAAATAAAGGAAAGAAGTCGCTCGTATACGAAGGATATACATTCCATGTTGATAGGGCACTGGCGTCCGGTGATTTATCCTGGAGATGCACATCAAAGCAGTGTATAGCAAGGCTCAAGACAAATCCGGAAATATCGACTATAATCCATGGAAACAGTGAACATTCCCATGAGGAGAACAAAAGGAAAGTAGAACGACGAGTGATCCGTACAGCTGTGGAAAGAAAGGCATCTAGCGAAATAATAACGAGACCCACGAAGCTCGTGCGAACCTCAATTGCAAAATGTGGGTGAGGAATCTCTTTTAGAAAAGGACTTGAAAAGTTTGACTATGGCAATCTACAGAGAAAGACGAAAAATATAGCCAGCTTTACCAAAATCTAGAGCTGACGTGCATGATACTTTGGATGTGCTTAAGATTGAAACCAACAAGAATGAAGAGTTTTGTTTAGTTAATGATAAAGATCAAGGAATTGTCATCTTTTCATGTCATGCCAACCTCGTCGCCCTATGTACACAAGTGAGTGAGATATTTGTTGATGGAACTTTTAAGCGTTATCCCAAGTACTTTGTACAGCTATATACCATTCAGGGATTTAATAAAGGATATTATATCCCTCAAGTGTATGCACTGCTTCCAGCAAAAACAGATGTTTATACGACGTTGCTTAGAATGATTTTGGATTTTGTTCAAGCAAAGAAATAATGCTCAGCTTAAGTCTAGTCCACATTGACTTCGAACTGGCAATGCACAATGCACTTAGAAAAGTTTTTCCTAATGCCCAAATATAGTGTTGCAGGTTTCATCTTGACCAAAGTTGGTGGCGACAGATTCAAAAACTAGGATTAAGATCTCTCTATAAGGACAGAAACTCGGATGTTAGTTCATGGCTGTCACAGTTTTTCGGATTGGCTCTTTTCAGTCCTTCGGAAGTAGGAGATTGCTTTGCAGAGGAGCTGGTGGCAGACATCCCCGATGACGACACCGGTGTGTAAAATTTGCTGACTACATCGTAGATAATTATATTTCATCAGAATCTTCGTTTCCCCCGAATCTTTGGGCATCAATTCCGTCGACCGAAGCAAGGCGTACCACGAATGGCCCAGTCTTTTCACGCCCATTATAATGCACAATTTTACTCGGCTCACCCTTCAATGCTTTTGTTTTTAGATAATATCCTTAAACTTCAGGCAACAACTTACATCAAGTTACGGGGGATTGAATCTCAAGCAGTTTTAAGAAAAAGTTAAAAAGAAAAAAATTATTATCCAATGGCTCAGTTTCGTAAAATGAAGTTGGAGGTGACCGCCGTCAATTTCTGAAAGCAATTGGATTGAAGTACTCCGCAAGAACTGACTTGTAAATTTGTAGATAATTTTTTTTAACGGCGATGTCTTGTTACTATTGTTTACAATAAAGTGTTTCATTCATTCCTTAGATTTTAACTTAATTCAACTCTCTTAGTAGTAACTGCAGTCAATCCATGAAAACACTACCTTCAGCAGCTAAATGTGATCATAATTACTGATTTCGTAAGTGCATATGAAATGTTTGCTAAAAATCAACATCTTACAATTAACTTGTTCCAATTTCACATTACAAGTTTTTTCCCCTGAAAGGCATGCGCGCAAATGTAATATATGGTTGCGCGCAAATGTAGTTATTTTGGAGCTCAATTGTAATGGCAACGCGCTCAAACGTAATGCACCGCCAATAATATGCTAGTACCGTACCTAGGTTCATTTTATGAATAGATGAACAATGCATTAGTATACGTGTAATCAAATGAAAACCTCTCATTATGTATATATATATAATTATATATATATATATATATATTTCATATATTATATTATAATATAATAAATATATCTGTGTGTGTATATAAGTAATTTAAATATTTTGGCTCAACACGTTCGTCCCGGCAGAAGGCTTTATAGGTAATACTCAACTATGGGATCTAACCAATTGATTAGAGCTGATCAGAACATATTAAGAAGAATTGACGAATATAGAATGAAAAGAGCCACGATATTATCGTGGCTTTATGGAAGATGCTTCTGCGGAGTCAAATTAGAGAGAGAGAAACAATACGTCTTACGGCAAGTCTTCATCACAACTGTCTCAAAAAAAACCAAACACATATTTAAAAAACAGACATCATAAAAGTAGCCACCGTAACGTGTGGTTTCCTTCCTTCCTTCCTTCTATTTTAGATTTTTTATTGACATCTTTAATTTTTTTATTTCAGGATTTCTGCTCGTTAATCTCGAGTCAGAGAGCAGCGTCCCAAATCTTCAGACGTAATCAGGAAACCGTAAATCAAGACATGGGTAGAATAAGGTTTCAAGAAGGCCACTACTTTGCGGCAGGATTTACGAATTCGTAGCTGTTATATTAGATGTAGAACAAAAACGACGGGATTTTAGAAATGTTTTTAGAGCGACATTTTAGACAACAGTAAGTCTCATGTACTTAAAATCCTGAAGCAAAAACAAAGTAGTTTTGTGTGAGAGCTAGTCAGATGTTACCATGTTCTTGCATAAGATTTGTTGTTAGAGCACTACCAGTACAATCAACATTGCATCGTCAATTTTGCCAAAACAAAGTACAATGAGGAGGTGTAAGAAGCAAAAGGAGAATGGGTATATAATATATACATGTATATATATATATGTATATATATATATATATATATATATATATATGTATGTATGTATAAATACATCTCTTTCTCAAGTATGAAAGGCCCATTAAAACACTGGTTTAAAGTTATGGACTATATTTTTGTAGACTTCCACCCTTATCAAGCAGTGGAAGTGAGTCCACCGAAATATAGCCCTTAGCTTTAAACCAGAGTGCTTTAATGGGGCTTTTACATTTGATACATATCCTGTTTTAAAAGAATTTATTTGCATATATATATATATAATATATATATATATATATATATATATATATGTGTGTGTGTGTGTGTGTGTGTGTGTGTATGTAACTTATATCGTTTGGCCACGACCAGTATCCGGGCTATTAGGAAGTGAAACAACAGGGTGCAAGATCTTTTGCCGTTTACTCGAAGGCACTACCAAGCAGGAGGCTGCATACAATGGAGCAGAAAATTACAGTGAAGACTGTTTTTTTTTTTTTTTAGAGGCAACTTATTTTGTTAAGGGTATATATAATCATTTTAATGCACACCAAGGTCATTACAGTTTTATTATATCTCTTCAAGATGAGGCACGGTAGTGAGTACTGGATCCTGCCAGTGGCAAATACCAGACAACTGAAATTTTATTTATTTAATATAAAAGGGAATTCGAAAACACTTCATACTTTCGTAATATATTTTCAAGATTAAATGTGAATAAATCACAATAATATCTGGATTATAACACATTGTTCCATTGTTTCTAGTTACAAAAACAATGAGCTTCCAAGAACATAGGCTTTCACTCATAAAGCTTTCATTCTGGTGCTGACAGGTGGCCAGATTAAGTGCTCACAAATGGAAAATATTCTACCTAATCAATTAATGTACATTATTAATTGATTAGTGGATTATTAATGTATACAAACGCATTGACAGACACATTTTCATTCACTGATACATAAGTAAAATGATAATATGACAATAAAAAGGAGACAAATAGAAAAAACAACGTAAAGTTAAATTATTACCTGGCTTTCCAAATATGAGGACCATAATAATATACCCAATCATATGTTTCGCAGTAAGCTCCAATCATATATTTTGCAGTAAGCTGCTTTACTTATACTGGCACCGCAACAACATACGCGGACCAGGTTTAAGGGAGAGTTTCATGTTACGCTTCCATCCCCCTTTATCAAATACTAGCGACCACATTGACCATGGAATAAGGATTACAGGTTCACCAAACTTTCACTCTATTTACAAGACTGGGCCTTCAAAGAGGAGTAGGTATATTGCCTATGGATGACGCCTGGTTAGATACGTGTTGTCGTAAAGAAGACAACCCATCGTTGTTAAGACGCTGTGATTATTAAGCAAGTCTTTTATTGTGCGTAGATTAAGTCACTGTGTTCGTTACGGTTACATAGTTAAAACACTTGGGAACTAATTCACATATAATCAAAGATCTCGGAGTGCTCCAGTGTTTCACTTTCCTTCGTGGCTTCTACCTTTATTATATATTCATCACGTTCCAAACTTTTGTGATTCAGTTATATATATATATATATATATATATATATATATATATATATATATATATATATATAGTGTGTGTGTATGTATGTAGTATGTATGTATGTATGTATGTATGTATGTATTTTATGTATTATGTACGTATCCAAATATAGATTAATAATAAATAATATTGCCAAGACCAGGAAGAACATTATCATTAAGCTAAGATTTTCTAAGTAGCCGCCCAATTACTGAGTATATATACATATATATATGTATATAATATATATATATATAAAATATATATATAATATATATATATACTATAATAGATACATACATTATATATATATATATATAAATATATATACATACATATGTGTGTGTATATGTATATTTGATTCATAATATATATATATATATATATATATATATATATATAAATATATATATATATATATATATATATATATATATCTTAAAGGCACGGTAGTAAGTTGTCAACCTCAGCTTTTGCCAGTTAGAGACAAGCGCTGGATTCCTCGAAGATACTGAAATGAAAAACAGAGAGGATAGATTACCAATGCACTTTGTGGTCAATGACGCCTCGAAGATCACGGGCTTCGGGAATGGAGCACCCGTGTTTGTTGTGTGCAAAATAGGGTGTGTCTGTGTGTGTTCGTAACGAACAATAAATGACATTTATTCTGGGGGGATAAGTGGTAAGGGAGGACTCACCGATTGGTTGTGACAGAGTGTGGAACACGCCTGGAAGAGGTGTTGCAGATACATCAGATAAGATGGATTCGAAGTCACCATATAGAAAAATGGATTCTCTAGACTTGTTTTGACTTATTGAAATATTATGATTAATCGGACAGAATGAGATAAGAGGGGGGTACTTACTTAAATATGATTTTGAGAGGAACATAATAGTTTAACGTTTCTTTTGGGTCAGAGTTAATTAACTTTATTCCATTTTAATGTTAGCTAATTTTTGGGAATAAAAAGTATATTTTTGGTAACTACCGGAGTCTATTTTTCCTAGCTTGCTCTATCAGCCAACTCCCCAGAGTGATCTGCAATGGAACAAGGATAGGTCAAGTTGCCAGCAGTTATTTTCCTCATTTTGTTAAAACGAGTGTCATTTGACCTTAAAAATCCTTAACATATATATATATATATATATATATATATATATATATATATATAATATATATGTGTGTGTGTGTGTGTGTGTGTGTGTGTGTGTGTGTGTGTGTGTGTGTGATAATCTTGTTTGTAATTCCGATAGAAACTTCCATTGTCCGCATGACTCCGGAAACGTAATATTAATTCCTATCCAAAGAGCATTTTATATCATTGTACTTAATATAAAATCTTCATTTATAATTGTTTCGTAACTTATAAAAGGTTTTTGTTTTTTCTGATCCTTCATATCCTACTGAACTGCTACATTAGCGTGAAACATAATTGATCAAAATTAGAAAGTCTCTTTGATCTTGGGACAGGAAGAGATACAGGAGGAAAGGTGCATGATCAGCAAACTGCAGCAACACTTTCACTATACAGTCATTAACATAAATTCCGAATGTGAGATAAAAGGTTTCTTCCTCATTGAGGTCGTTAAAGCGGTGTCCTTGGAACTCAGAAGACACGCATGAGGGCCAAAGTTAAAGTCTCATGTAACTGTCTGTTTATATATATGTGTGTGTTTTGTGAGTGTATTTTGATATAATTAACAATTTAATGGCAAATAAATTTCACCTCCCACGAAGGTCTAAATAAGATACCCTGATTCAGCCAGTTTTGCGCTTGTTTTTAGTTTTCTATTCTATAAAAGAAAACGATTGAAATGGCTATTTGTCTGTCCGCCCCCAGATCTTAAAAACTACTGAGGCTAGAGGGCTGTAAATCGGTATGTTGATCATCCACCTTGTAATCAACAGGCATAACCAAATTGCAGCCTTCTAGTAAGGTAGCCATGATCGTGCGTCTGGCACCACTGTAGTTGCTAACAACACAGGCCACCACTTGATCATGGCTGAAAGTTTTATTAGCCGTGGCTGAAAGTTTCATTCAGCATTACACGCTGTAAAGAAAACTTGATTGGGCCGAAGAAAGACTTTGGGGAATACTTTTAAATCTTTGTTTATTTTCCGTAGTTTCACTCATTTGTATTAATATATTTATATATACAATATATACTACTAATATATAGTATAAATATATATAGTATATATATATTATTTATATATTATATATAATATATAATAAATAATAATATATATATATTATTATACACACCTGTTTCTGTTAATAATGCTTATTTGATGTTTAGGAACTCATTTTTTTTTCCATTATTTACATTATTATCCACATAATAACTTATCTATAAATGATAAAGAAATAATTAAGAAAAAGAATCGAAAAGGGCCGTGAGATGAATGAATAAATTACAATAGTAAGGAAAATCGCAGATATCTTTAAGGAGTAGTTGCAGCTTCTCTTAAATTCCTGCCATCGATGTTCATAAAACTGATAAGAAAAATGTCTCGTTACTTTAGAAGAAAGAAAATGAAATACTTAAGGTTTCCGGGAACATGGTATGCTTCCTCAACAGTGCCGACGCAAAAAAGAAAAATAAATAAATAAAAATAAAATATGTGCCGAAGATTCTTTGGCTCAATCGAGTTTCCCGTACAGGGTATTAAGTTGTACGTAACACTCAGCCACGGTCCATGAAACTTTCAGCCGCGGCCCATAACCTTCCAGCCACGTCCCGGTGGTGCCCTGTGTTGTTGGCACACAAAGCAGTGCCAGACGCACGATTATGGCTAAGGTTCTATGATCGTGCTGACATCCAAACACGAGAAGAAAATTCTCATAAATGGGATTATATGTTCTCAATGCATCCATTCTAGTTTGGACCTTCACTGGTGAGATTGGGTCTCTTTCTTTCAGTGTTTTGTAAATCATTGTTCTCGTCCCTTTCAACAATTCATTAAGCTGAGGAATCCATTTGGAAATTAATGCAAAGCTGACATAGTACGTCAAAGACTAGAGATCAAACGAAATATAAACACATTTAGCATATCTGGCCTTTATACTTTCTCACATTCCTTCCGTCGCTATAAAACATTATTCTATCAGTTGTCATGCAGTCACTGTTCGTTTGACGTCACTGGCAGTGAAACTCAAACAACGGTTTGACGTTATGAGTTCCTGTCCCTTCACGGTGAGTGAGCTCCTCGTAAGAGCGTTAAAATTAGCCCAAAAACAAATCGCACGTTCTTTCCAGCGCCGGTCCGTTAACATGGCAGAGAAAGTGCTAGTCATTTGCCAGTAACATTGCAAGTAAGGGCATTACGCAATGGGGGGCGGGGGAGTTCCCCAACCATATAATGTCGCCTTAGAACACTTCAGTTTCGGAGGATAATGGTGCTCTGTACGAAATAATCGGCGGATTATTTTGAAAATGCCTCATTTGCATCGTCCCCATCTTTGTTGGATTAGGATACTGTGATTTGTCAATCCATCTGTGAAGATTGGTACTCTCTCCATTAGACCCATTAGACGTTTCTTTGATTCGTTACGATTATTTACATCATCAATCATCTTGTCTTTGGGGTTTTTCTTTTTGAAAATCTTCTTCTTCTCTTTCCAAAGTTCCCAGCTTGTAATGGATTTCGAAATCTCGTTATTCACTAATAGCCTAACTTATTGTAATTTCATGAAATGCTCCTCACTTTTATAGTTTGTTTCTTTGTTCTTTATCTTTTATTTGAGCTCATATGCTTCCGTTTGTCAATAATTTTGGCGATATTTTTACTGCGAAATAACTCACATCTAATGGCCCTGGTTTTAACGCTGTTCAGTTATCGTAACCTGCTCATATCTCGTCATGTCTAGCTCAGCTTTCTCAAGAAATTTAAGAATGTCTCATTACTGCTTTTGACAAATCCAGGGCTTTAGGCAGTGGCTGTAAAAAGGCCGTATCATCTAAATTTCCATTTTGTGGTTCCACTCCTCTCGATTATCTGATGAGAAAAGAGTAAACAATTACTCTTTTCAATTTTCGCATAAAGACCTCCCTCAGACATATCCCCTCTTATCTTGTTCATTCATTTGTAACGCCTCTATTGTGAAGGCTTCTAATACTTCACTTACCTTATCTCTCTCTCTCTCTCTCTCTCTCTCTATCCTCTCTCTCTCTCTCTCTCTCTCTCAGACGATCTCATGAATTCTAAAAAAAAATCTACATCTAAACTGATGTGTATAAATCAAACCGCAAAATGTAAAAAATGAATGTCTGCCATGCACAACTTTTTTTTTTTAAGTCGAAAGGACGACTTTCATCCTAAACCATTCATTGCTTTATTTCACACTACTTTTCTTATTCTCAATCGTAAGACTAGCACGCGTTGCTTTTCTTAAGATTCTAATTTGTGCCTGGATGTCGAAGAGCTTTTCTCAGGTTCGTGGCATCCTTCAGGATCTACGCTCCTATGGAAGATGCGTAAAAGAAGTAAAATCAAGAGTCAACTGTTATAGTCCTGCTTACCATCTACTCATGAGTATAAAAACATCTGCCATCCCGCGTTTCCCTTTTCACTCTCAGTGATCGAGTTAGGCAGTCGCCTCCGTGCTTGTCACCTTAACTTTCCTCCATAAAAATACTGGAACCACAGCGGACATTATGTTGCTAAGAAATGCAGAGGAGAGCTCAAAACCAGAGAGTCTCATCTCATTAACAGAGATTTCTTTTCCCCATTTACTCTTCACGGAGGTTTCGACCAGTTTTCCCTAGAAGGCGATAATTAATCTTTTCACCGCAGCTTCCCACATGTTACAGCTGCCATCAGCAGCAAAGCTAATTACGTCTAGTAACTGATGATCTCTTCAGTGTTTATTTCATGTATTTCACGCCTCAGATCTCAGCTCTCACTCGGCGATTTCATCACCTGTGGTTTCTGGGAGGACAGTTAAATGAACCACAGGAGTAACAATATTTTAAGAGATTTCTCTTTCTCCGACTTCATTTTCATACTTCTGATGTCCCGCGGCATCGTATTTTCCGCCTCCGGGCTTCGGGCTGCTGTGTTCATCCCCAGCCCGCAAACGATTACGGTGAGATCCCACAAAACGAAACGAGAAGAGAGAGAAATGCGTTTGAGGCTGCATACTGTTCAAGAAAAGCATATTCGAGAGAGTCTGGTTGGGAACACACGACATAAGGTTGCAATCACCTACACGAAATTTAGGTGAAATTTTAAGGAGAGAAAAATTTGTTAAGTGTATAGAAACATTCTACATGGAACTGATTATTTCAGGTTCCACGCAAACCCGCCACGGATAAGTACGAAGGAATTGTTTATACATACATATATATAAGTACATATAAATATGTGTATATATATATATATATATATATATATATATATATATATATATATATATATCTATATATACGTATATATGATATATATATATATATATATATAATATATATATATATATCCTTATATATATATATATATATATATATAGATATATATATATATAATACTATATAATCACTCTGACACGGGATTTATATGTCATTGGGGAGGGGAAAAATATAAGATATGTTAAGTCCTCACCGGTTCGAGTTTATTTCTAAGCGTTGCATTGGAAATTAATTATATTTGAATATATATATATATTATATATTATATATATATATATATATATATATATATATATATACCTATATATATATATATATATAAATATATTTATAATATATGTAACAATCATATTATATGTACACAAGTTTTACATTAAAAGAAACATGTATGATACAAACGTTTTAATGTGCATGCGTATATATACACAGACATGTTTCTATTAAAAACTTTTGGATCATATATGTTCCACTGATGGCAGTTAAACACCTTACCAATAACATTCGCGAAAAGTCAGTGATAAAGGTAGCTGTGGCACCAGTTTTGAGAAATCTGATAAAAAATCATATCATGTCTGGAACCCAGTCAAAGGAGTGATTTCGCTCTATATTATTCTGTAGTTTTTACCTAAGGGGTAAACTGTTTCTTTTAATGTAAAACTTGTGCTTAAATTCAAACAGTTGATTTTTCTCAGTATGAGACACAGTTTACCTTGATATAATCTTATATCATTTTCTAGTTTTCTTCTTAAAAGGAATCCTTTGTCAATATATATATTTATATAGAAAACCATATATAATATAATGTGTATTGAAGGGAACAAGGAAATCTTGTCTCTGATTCAGAGAAGCTGGCGTCTTGTACTCTTAATGTTTTGAATTCAATGAAATGTGTTCTCTTAGAGTCAGTTGCCATGTATGAAATATTTTAATACTCTCTGAAGATCGCCTTTCAATATTGCTATATCATTGATTTGAGACATTGCTGCATCGGACCATAATCATAACTCTCTAGTAATCCGTTTCTTTCTTATTTCAGGTTAATGGCGTCATCTAGTTTTAAGTTTTTGTATTATTAATTCTCTCGTTCTGATGGAACATGACCAATAAATGTGCTCTACTGGAGCTGAAATATTAATTTGTATTTTTACGGTATAAAATGGCAAGTAATGAATGGAAAATTATAACAATTTCATCGAGAAGAAAGAAAACAAAATTAATAAAATGATAATGAAAAATAGAGATAAAATCACGTTATACTTTTACAATAAGAACGAAAGCTATAATGAACATCTTTGAATCATTAATGACACGAAAAATAACGATTCAGTGTAATGGAGAACACAAAACTGAAATGCCAAGGTATCGAACTGAAAGTTAACGTAAGAATAGAGGCCATTTTGGTGCAATGACATCACGTCGATTTCCAAGCATAGCTCCCATCTTGAGTGGGAGATTGTCCTTTATCTTAAGACCGCCACTAACGTTCAGTTATACCTGCGCATCACCATACCGGCATAGCGGCCTCTGCACCAAACTGCACCCAGTAACGTTCAGTTATACCGGCCTCTGCAGCTCCCACTAACGTTCAGTTATACCTGAGCACTTATGCCGGCACAGTCGGCCCGTGCAGGCAAAATTGAACCTACTAACGTTCAGTTTTGCCTGGACAGGCATAACTGAGCAGGTATAACTGAACGGCAGTGGGTTCAGTTTTGCCTGGATAGTCCGACTGTGCAGGCCTTACTGCGCAGGTATAACTGAGCGTTAGTGGCTGCCTTTACTCTTCAGGTCAGCCTCAATCTAAAATCCTATCGTCGATATTAAGACGCAGTGAGTTATGAATCGAGGATATAGAATAAGTCTTCATGACGAGTGGCGCTCACTTACCGAGGACAATAATAGAAAAACTCGAGCAGTCCGAGAGATTATTAGCAATTGGCACCTCTACATTACCCAAAATTCACTCGACCAGCACCGTCTGTAGACGGCTTCTTAGCATTACGTTAAATTCAATAAATAATCCTCTTCTACAATCAACAATCAGAAAATTGCTTTCGTTGTAACTAATGTGAAGAACCTAGCGATATTCTGCCAAATACAAAATGTAAGCTCTGGAAATGACTACTGGTGTGCTGAATGTGAGAGAACTTGGATTCATTAATTTGTCAGCGCAGCCTTCCGCGGCTAATATATATATAAATATATATATATATATATATATATATATATATATATATATATATAAAGATATATGCCACAAAGGAAAAATAAACGAAGGAGGATCTGCAAGATCTTTCGACGTTAAACGTCCTTTACTGAGCAGAGACTGACATAAATACGAGAAAAGACAATACAAGAAGATTCGTATAACTGACAGATAGGGATTATAAAGAGATTAGTACCTAGAATCCGACACACCTGGAAGATAAGAAACCTTCCCAAACAAGCATAAACAATGGGTGCAATTAAAGGTTTAAGACAATCATCTCAGATACAATTTCAAGACAATTAAAGGATTATAGGTGACAGCTATTCAGAACTTGGTAAACAAAACCATATTCAGAATACATGTCAGACATACATTACAACAAAAATAATAACTCTAAGGCAACTGATTTTTATTTAAGTCAGTAATTATATCTTTGAGGTCATTCTTAAACATGTTACAGATACAAGGGTCTAAATGAGAAAGGCCACGACTAACATTGAAATTACAATGAAAAGTAAGTT
>NC_087200.1:131788564-131813564 GCF_015104395.2 Macrobrachium nipponense
GTCATTTAATTTTTCTCTTGTTACTCTATTTTACTTCCTTGCGCTTTTATAATAATTTCTCCTTTAATGTTCAAGTAAGCATCATCTTTTTAGCATCTTATATTCTTACCTGTAGTAATATTTATCAATCTTTAATATGAATTTAATCTGAAGATATTACAGCTTTTTCTTTTCATTTTCATTTGAATAAAATTTTACTCTCTCAAAATATGACTTATTTCTCCCCCTCCGTTTTCATATTACATTTAGTTATTTCACGCACAATACCTTTAGATTTTTACTTCCATGACCTGTATTTGATGCTTCGTCAAAAATCTCAGCTCCGTCCTATTATTCGCTTTGATATGGAAATGTAATAGTTATTCGATCGTTCTTGTGCCAAGATCAATACTAATCGCAATTAACAAAAACCTAACAGGTCACTGATTAATTAACTGTGAGTCAGAACATCGATCGGGAAATTATTGAGTTAGAAAAAAAGATATACTGCGGGGATCATAGTGATGATATCACTATAAGTCTAGTTAAGGAAAAAATGTGACCGGTATCACAGAAGGCAGATGCAGATGTGCTGAAACTGTTTCCCTAGCTTGGTGCTGCTACCTGTTATTTAGAAAATTAATAAGAGGATTATAACCTCAGGGCGTATCATTTGCGGCCTTCAATTTGCAACAGACTCTTTCCTTCAGGCTCACTCTCTTCTTGGCTGAATGCGCCAGACGTTTTGCATACACATACAATTTATATATATATATATATTATATATATATTTTATATATATATATATATATATATATAAATATATATATATACTTGCATATATATATATATATATATATATATAATATATATAATATATATGTTAACTGAACATAAGCGATCAATTAGATATGGACAACATGGTTCGGCAGTTTTCCATCATATAGGTAACATGAACCATACCATGGTTTGGAACTCATCCCGAATTTTATACAAGAGCAGCTGTCGATACAAATGTCAGATGGTGGAATCTTCTCTGATAAAACAACAAGATAATAGGGTTAACCTTTTCCAATGAACTGGGATCTGACCATTTAGACAATATCTTCCCTTAGACACCGATGAAGCGGATTAAGATAACTGACAGAACCAACGTCGGCTAAGCATTGACCAAAGTTATCACCTAAGGACATATCTATATCTCCCACTATATATTTTGCAAATGTAACTTACGTCATTCATTAATTACTTGATAAGGGTGGGATTCAGTCTTATGAAATATCGTCCTTAGCTTTAAACCCGTGTTTTAATGGGCCTTTTATATTTGAGACCTATCCTATTTTAACAGAAGAATTTATTTACATATCTATATATATATATATATATATATATATATATACGTATATATGCACATATATTGTGGTGGGAGTTCCGTTATCAGTATAGCTATCTGTACTAAGTACAAACATATATTCATACATTCGGATAGCTGAGTATATCAAAAGAAAAGCTCAAAGTTAACTTGATAAGATATGTGATTTTAGATGAAAAGAGAATAAACAACGAGCAGTTTTCATGCTCTGTGAACCTGAGGCTCAAGATATTGAAAAAACAAGCCCTAATTGCTAGTAGTAATGATCAAGGTTATAGGAGCTTTTATTTACTTTGGAGAAAAATAATGCCGTTGTCTGTGTAATTTAGATCTGTGCTAAATACTAGGGAAGAGAATGAGACGTTTATTTTTTCTGATCACTGTGATAAAAGGAGGGGAATAGTTACTAAAGACATATAAGATTTTAAAAAAATGTATAACTTTCGCTGAGTCGTTATGATATTAAACAGAAAGTTAAGTATATCTTAGTTTAACTAGACCACTGAGCTGATTAACAGATCTCCTAGGGCTGGCCCGAAGGATTAGATATTCAATGCATCTAGGAACCAATTGGTTATCTAGCGACGGGACCTACAGGTTATTGTGGGATCCGAACCACATTATATCAAGATTTGAATTTCTAATCAACAGAAACAAATTCTTCAGATTCCACGTTGGCAGAGCGGGGAATCGAACTCAGGACTACCGAATCGGTAGGCGAGCACTTAACCCACTCATCCAACGAGGAACTGATATTAAGCAGAAATTTTTGATTGCAAAGAAAAATAGATGAGGTCTTTCGTAGGGTGAAATTGCTCAAAAAAATACCTCATTAAGACGTTGCATACAATTCACGAGAGGCAAAGGAATGGGGAGAAGTTACACGTGACTGAAACTGTCAAAACAGTGAGCAATGAGAGTGAAAGGAAATACGAACGGACAAAGAAGCGAGCAGGATGGAAAACTTGATAAGTTCAAGGGGAAATTTAACTGCTAGAATCAAGTAGTGAAAAGATGCGGTTAACATGTCGTGACGCTGTCTGCGAGAGGGAAGATTTAATAAATATTCGAGTACTCGTGCGTGTCAGGAATGTAGGTTTAGGGGTTTGACAGTCAGTGGCTCGCAGACTGAAGTATTAAAAGCTGACACAACAAGATCAGAAACAGCGAGGTGTGGGCTCCTCGACTTGACACGAACCGATTTTTAATGATACTGTTTTGGGAATGTGATGGAAATATGGCAACGTGACGATAATTGAAAACTGAAAATCGAGCGCACACTTGCTGGAAAGATTAAGTAAGCAAGGCGCTTAGAGGAAGAGTGAAACCAAAAATATCCGGAATGTCAGGTGAAAAAAAACAAGGTGTATTCCGACCTTCAGCTTACTTGGGACGCACGTTAAATTCTACAGTCAAATAGCGCGTAGTTTCGTCAACGGAAATTAAAATAAATACGCTACATTTTATTAAAATCAATTATTCTATACTGTTTAACATGCACATTTTACTTATTTTTTACGTTGTCATTCTAATAAATAGATAATAAATATACTATCCTAAGATTCCTGTATCTTTAACTCAGTCCAAAACACCTTTTCCAGACTTTTTTAGAATTTTCCACTGGGCTTTCCTAACCCTCCTGCCTCTGCCCCACCATCAAGAACAATAACAGCAACAACGACAACAAAGCAGTTTGCAGGCTTGCTTCCCAAGTAAGCGAAAATGGACGTGAGAAAATGCTATGAGAAGGTTCAACATTCTGGAGAGTAAGAGCCTGAGAAAACACTTGGGAAGGATGTGAATATAAAGGTGCAAATGTACTCATAGAAAACTTTTTTATTTGATCATATCAAGCTCCATAAACTTGGTATATGGAGTTTTACCATTGATTAAGATCCACCAGGATCTTAATCAGGATATTACAGAATTATGTATATATATATGATGAACTTTCAAGTCTAAACGACCATCCATGTCCATAATCCTTCAGCAGTCTCTTTCTTCCCTTGTCCCCCGAAAACAGATAGGTTGTTCAGTAATATTTCAACCACACACACACGCACGCATATATATATATATATATATATATATATATATATATATATATATATATATAATATATATATATATATATATATATATATATATATATATATATATATATATATATATATATAAAATCCAGTACCACAGGCAAATGACAGGTAGAAATTCAGTACCAAGTACTTTCACCTTTATTTAGGCATTGTCCAGCCACAAAACGTAAAGACGAAAAAAAAAAAGCCCCGGCCCCCCCCCCTTTTTTTGGTATTGGCTTCTGCATATCACTTTCCTGTGGTATTTACTTATGTACTGAAGTCACATGCATCTACTGTGATTTTTAATCATATATATATATATATATATATATATTTATATATATATAGTATATATATATATATAATATATATATATATATGAGTGTGTGTGTGTGTGTATATATATATGTATATGTATATATAAATATGTATATATATATATATATATATATATATATATATATATATATATATATATACTATGTATGTATGTATGTATATACACACACAATCACTGGACAGGAGCAGAGCCTCGGATGATCAACGATCACGTGTTCGCGGCCAGGCGTTTTGTTCACATTGCATTTATTCAAAAAGTCGACGTTTCACATCACTTGACGCATTTTCTTGCCACATGTATCGGATTCACTAGGTCTACTGTGGTTCGAATCTGCTCTTATCAGGGGGTTGAGCTACAAAACTGGTAGCAAACTTTCCAGTCATGAAAAAAGCTAATAGAATAAATCGTGTATTTGTAAGGTGGGATGAAATAGGAAACAATTATATCAGGAACAACCAAAATAACATAAACACACAAAAAATTATGATAATAGTTCAAGTAAAGATAGCTGTTGTCCTGTTTTAAAGTCTATAGTAATTGAGATCTATAAATATATATATAATATATATATATATATATATAATATATATATATATATTATATAGATATACATATATAATATATTATATATATATATATATATATATAATATATATATATATATATAATATATAAGCTAATACCACAGGAAAATGATAGGCTGAAATCCAAGCGCTTTCGTCTTTCTTTACTAAGCGCTTGGATTTCTGCCTATCATTTTCCGGGTATTCTCTTAATTTAATGAAGTCCCGGCATCTACTAACTTTTTTAAAGCATATATATAATATATATATATATATATATATATTATTATATTTATACATATTTATATATAATATGTTATATATAAGATATATACATATATATATGTAATATATATACATATATATATGCATTATATATTCATTTTCCCGTGGTAATTCTCTTATTTTAATGAAGTCACTGCATCTACTGTGATTTTTTGTAAGCATGCATATATATATGATATATATTTCTATATAAGTATATTTATATATATATATATATATAATATATATATATATATATATTGTATATATATATATATATATATATATATATATATATAATAATATATATATGTGTGTGTGTATATGTATATATGTATATATATATATATATATATATATATATATATATATATTATATATATATATATATATATAATAATAATATATATATATATATATATATATATATATATATATATATATATATATAAAGATAAATGTCGACGAATTAGATTTCAACAATCATATGAAAAACAAAGTGCTTTTTCCCTCCTTTTCAAGTAAGTAGAAGCTGTACCATTTTGTCTAGCATAAAACTGCTGGCCCACCCCATAATTCAGACAACAGATTGAGAGCCATTAGTCTCAGAGCTTAGTAAAAGTTTCAAGTCGTCGACAGTCCGCAAATGATGATAACTTTCCAGGATCGTAATGCATCGGGTAACCACTTAGAGTCCTGACAGAGTACTCAACTATGATTTGATGACAACAGCGACGTCTCTCACCATACGATACATTATTCTACTTTTGGCTCCCACTTCCACCAGGCTGACGTTCCTGTGTCTATGTACTCTTAAGAATTGAATGCTTTTTGCAAGGAATTTCTAAGTTCCTGATAACCTTCACTTTTTGGATATGTCCTCTGTCTGAGAACTTAATATCCCAAGAGTGACGTGAAAATTCGTAGAGAATTTGTTCCATAATTTTCCTTAAGCTTTGTGGTAGAGGTCACATCGAAAAAAGTTATGGAGAAGAAGAAACTGAAAATTATCATCATTTGGGGACTGAAGACGACTTGAAACTTTTACTAAACTCTGATACTAATGGCGCTCAATCTGTTGTCTAAATTATGGGGTGGGCCAGCAGTTTTATGTTAGACAGAAATGTACAGGCTCTACTTACCTGAAAAAAAAAAACAATAAAAAAAAACAGCTCTTCATTTTTCATTTGATTGTTGAAATTTAATTCGTCGACATTTGTCTTTTTCATATATAAATGAGATTATTTATGTTACTTATAGATCTCAACTACTATACACTTTGAGCAGAGGAGAAGCTATCTATACTTGAACTATTGTCATCATTTTTTGTATTTCTGGTTATTTTGATGTTCATGCTATATGAAATATGCTATAGGAATATGAAAGAGTGTGCTTGAAGAGAATAGTTACTGAAAGAAATAGTTTTTGGAAAAATAACAGTTTGGAAAGAGACAATATATTCATGAAAGATTTTAGGAATGCCTTGGAGAAAGTGATTACTTTCACATCTGTTCTGTCCACAGTATCTTTGTCCCTCAAAATGGTAAACGGTCTGTGAGTTAAACAAATGAATCCAATTATGAAAAATTTGAGAATGGACCAAATTTATTTCCAGGAAACAACAGACCATTTCCAAGGCTTCCAATGAAGGCACTAAAGACATTTCTTGAGCTAAAACGTAAGCAATAAGTGTAGTTTCGGACAAGTGTTTTTACAGAGCAAATTATTGAAGTAGTAAATGGACCAAACAATCCCACAATAAATCTAATTGGTTGGCTAGTCATGTAGTGTAAGTTGTTATATCTATATTTTTTTTTTTTTTTTTTTTTTTTTTTTTTTTTGCTCTATCACAGTCCTCCAATCCGACTGGGTGGTATTTATAGTGTGGGGTTCCGGGTTGCATCCTGCCTCCTTAGGAGTCCATCACTTTTCTTACTATGTGCGCCGTTTCTAGGATCACACTCTTTTGCATGAGTCCTGGAGCTACTTCAGCCTCTAGTTTTTCTAGATTCCTTTTCAGGGATCTTGGGATCGTGCCTAGTGCTCCTATGATTATGGGTACAATTTCCACTGGCATACCCCATATCCTTCTTATTTCTATTTTCAGACCTTGATACTTATCCATATTTTCCTTCTCTTTCTCTTCAACTCTTGGTGCTGGTCCATGGTATTGCGACATTCCAATGGGGGAAGTAAATACTTTCCTTCTTGGGGTTGGACTTTAAGCAAATTAAATCCCAACGGTCCACGGGTTCTGGGTCTCATTTGGCAACGCCGTATTTTTCACCCTAATTCTGTTTCTAGATTAACCATAAGTACCAAGGAGGATTCCTTTGCCTGATTGTTTTCTATCACTCCCTCAGGTTGGTGCTCGTACCACTTATTACTGCAAGGTAGCTGATGTTTCTTGCACAGGCTCCAGTGGAGGGCTTTTGCCATTGAATCATGCCTCTTTTTGTACTGGTTCTGTGCAAGTGCCGGGCATTCGCTTGCTATGTGGTTTATGGTTTCATTTTTCGTATTGCACTTCCTACATATGGGAGAGATGTTATTTCCGTCTATCAATATTTGAACATATCTGGTTCTTAGGGCCTGATCTTGTGCCTGCTGTTATCATTCCTTCAGTTTCCTTCTTTAGCTCTCCCCTCTGTAGCCATTGCCAATTGTCATCGCTGGCTAGTTCTTTAGTCTGTCTCATGTATTGTCCGTGCATTGGTTTGTTGTGCCAGTCATCTGTTCTTTCTGTCTTTCTCCTGTCTCTGTATATCTGGGTCTTCGTCTACTTTTATTAGTCCTTCTTCCCATGCACTCTTTAGCCACTCGTCTTCACTGGTTTTCAGATATTGCCCCAGTGCTCTGTTTTCGATGTTGACGCAGTCCTCTATACTTAGTAGTCCTCTCCCTCCTTCCTTTCGTGTTATGTATAGTCTGTCCGTATTTGCTCTTGGGTGTAGTGCTTTGTGTATTGTCATTTGTTTCCCCTGGGTTTTCTGATCTATGCTGCGGAGTTCTGCCTTCGTCCATTCCACTATTCCTGCGCTGTATCTGATTACTGGCAATTGCCCATGTGTTTATGGCTTTTATCATATTTCCGGCGTTGAGTTTTGACTTGAGTATCGCCTTGAGTCTCTGCATATATTCTTTCCTGATCGTGTCCTTCATCTCTTGGTGTTTTATATCTCCTCCTTCCATTATTCCCAGGTATTTGTATCCTGTCCTCCCATCTATGTGTTTGATGTTGCTCCCATCTGGTAGCTTTATCCCTTCAGTTCTCGTTACTTGCCTTTTTGTATGTTGACTAAGGCGCATTTTTCTATTCCAAACTCCATCCTGATGTCCCCAGATACAATCCTTAAAGTCTGGATTAGGGTATCTATTTCCTTGATGCTCTTACCATACAGCTTGATGTCGTCCATGAACATCAGATGGTTGATTTTGTGCCTCTTTTCTTGAGTTGGTACCCGGCATCCATCTTCTGTAGTACTTTTGTCATGGGAATCATGGCTACTACGAAGAGTAGTGGGGACAGTGAGTCGCCCTGGAAGATCCCTCTCCTGATATTAAACTCTGCTAGTCTTATTCCAGAGCTTGTAAGTATTGTATTCCAGTTGCGCATTGTATTTTTTGAGGAAGCTGATGGTATTTTCCTCTGCCCCATATATTTTCAGGCATTCTATTAGCCATGTGTGTGGTATCATGTCGAAGGCTTTCTTATAGTCTATCCATGCCATGCTTAGGTTGGTTTTCCTTCTCCTACTGTTCTTCATTACCATTTTGTCTATCAGGAGCTGGTCTTTTGTGCCCCTACACTTCCTTCTGCAGCCTTTCTGTTGGTGGGGGATGGTGTTTGTCTCCTCTTAGGTAAGTTGTATAGCCTTTCACTGATGATACCTGTTAGTAACTTCCACATTATGGTAGGCAGGTGATAGGCCTGTAGTTACTGGCTATATTTCCCTTACTCTTATCTTTTTGTACTAAGGATGTTCTTCCTGTGGTCATCCATTTGGGTGCTTGGTGATTTGAGATACAATGCTGGAGGTTGTTCTGCTATTCGTGGGTGTAGGGCCTTGAAGTTTTTGAGCCAGTATCCATGGACTTCATCGGGACCTGGGGCTTTCCAGTTTGGCAGTTTTCTTTAGTTGGTGTCTGACTGTGTCTGTCGTGATGTCTGTGAAGTGCTTTGTTTTATTCTCCCTGTTTCTTCTTCCTTGACTTCCTGGAGCCATGTTGCATGTTTGTTGTGTGATACGGATTGCTCCATATGTTTTCCCAGAGTCTCTTACTTGGTTCGGCTTCAGGAATTTCTGGGTGGTTGTCTTCCCCTCTTAGTTGGCTGTATAGTCTTTTCTGGTTGGTTCCGAATAGTTTGTTCTGTTGGTATCCCTTATTCCTGTTTCATGTACCGTTGGATCTTGTGTGCTTTGGCCTTAAGCCTCTGTTTTATATCTTCTATTGTGTTGTTTAGTCCCCTCTCTTGTACTTTGTATTTCTCGTTGAGTTCCTCCCTTGTTTTCTTGCTTCTTAGCCTTTTTTCTGCCATCTCTTTCAGTTTACTCAAGTCAGATCTCATCACCATGATTTGCTTTTCCAGGCGCCTTTTCCAAGGAGGTTGCTGTTTTGGTTTCTGTTGGGTTGGTTGTGACGGTGGTGTTGGTGGTTCGAATTCCCCATTCAGTTCTGCTACTAATCTTGCTCCTGCATATGTCAAGTTATTTGTTTCTGTGATACTGGTGGTGTGTATTAGGCCCATTATTTCATTGACCTCACTTGTTTTCTCCTTAATTTCTTGGTGTTGTAGGCTTTCATGGAGGGGATCTTTGTTCTCTCTGTATCTAGCTCCATCCATTGTCTAATCTTTTCTACCCATTCCGTCCTCTCTGTTACTTCGTCGGTGTTTCTTCGTGTGTCGTTGTTTGATACCTCATCCTCCCTGCCGTCTTCTGTGGCATCGTCTCTCAGTTCGTCTTCGTGTAATTCGTTGTCGTGTGACATTCCCTTTCCAGTTCTTCTCTGTTGGGGAGAGCCAGTTCTTTTTCTTTATGTTCCTTACTTGGTCTGCCAGCCTCTGCTCTGTTTGGGGGGTGGTTATTCCTCTCATTCCAGATGTTGACCAATCTTCTTCTATATCCTCTCTCCGTCGGGTTGCTTCTGATGTAGCATCTCCATATTTTTTCCTTATTTTCTTCTCTTGTCCATTTCTTCCTTTTTTGCCTCTGTAGCTCCAATCTCAGGGGCTGTTGATTACTGTCGTTGTGGTGATCAGTTGCTGGATGACGACCTCCAAGTACCCTGACCGTCTTCCCCTACAATTTGGGTTGAATACCTGGTTGCCGGACGAAGCTCCTCTGTTGCCAGAGGTTCCATTTACGTCGTTGTCGTTTATTCCTTCATTTCTTTCCATCATTGCTGAGTTTTGCTATTTAACCCATAGCTGGACCCTACCCCATCAGGGATAGGTACTCATTTACAGCTGAGTAGACTGAGGAAATTATGGTAAAGATCCTTTCCCAAGGAATCAACGCCGAGGAGAGCGGTCACCCATCCAACGACTGACCAGCCCCAATGTTGCTTATTATTATTATTATTATTATTATTATTATTATTATTATTATTATTATTATTATTACACGCGAGGTTGGAGATTTATGAACCTCTCGATCTGAGATAATTGGTTAGAAGCGAGAGGTAAAACAAATTTTCTGTCTACAAACTAAACTGACATTCTGTTAATTTTAACAAATCATTCAAGAATCAAGATAATTTCTACATTCTTGCATGCTACAAAATAGTACCTATAGGATCCTAAATATGAGCATTAAGAAAACTTGTGTATGCTGCTCGAGGAGATTTAGATAGAAGGAACAGGGAAAGAAACCGAACCGCTGAATAAAGTATCTAAATCGATTTCTTTCTTGGTGAGTCTTTGATGGAAACCATCAAAACAGTCAACCTAATCGAAGTGAGAAAAGAAAAATAAGGCGAAACGAAAATGATGAATAACAAATGTCTACTAAATACTTGTTCCCTCCTATTATGAGGAAGGGCTAGGATGGTTATTACTGTGTTTTAGACAAATAATCCCTTTTGGGGTGAGTGCCCTCAGTGCACCTCATGCGGTACTGTAGGCATTACTTAACGTTCTTTGCAGCTTGCCTTCGGCCCCTAGGTGCAACCCCTTGCGTTTCTTTCATTGCATCTCCTTCCATGTTAACTTTTTCCATCTTACTTTCTACCCTCTCCTAACAATTGATTCATAGAGCAACTGCGAGTTGTCCCTCCTATTACACCTTTCAAACCTTTTACTGTGAATTTGAGTTTCAGCGTTAAATGACCTCATAGGTCCCAGTGCTTTGCCTTTGACCTAAATTCTATATTCAATTCAATTCTTACCAGATGAAACTCCAACTCTATGATGGGATGACAAAATGAGGAGAAACATTGGGCTTAACAGCCGATAGAAAAGAAGACAAATGCCGTTACGACTCTCTTTCCTATTTGTAATCCTATCGCAGTAATTGCGGGAAGATGAGTATTTAGTTTTTTTTATCGCCCTACTTAACTCTAGATAAATCTATCTTGTGTTTGAAGGAAAAGAAACTTCAGAAAATGACGAAACATAAGACATCAAACCACAAATTGTTCTGTTCTAAATTATTGGTGAAGTTTTCCATTCTATATTTTTTTCACATAATGTTATATAATGTTCGACTAATCGCTGTATAAGCTGTATTTAGTTTACTGTAGGGTTTTTCAGTCTTTCTAATGAATATTTTCTCGATGTTAGATTATATGGTTACATTTATGAAGATCACGCTCATTTCTCCCTTTGCATAATCTGCAATGTTTTTCTCCACATATTCTTCTTCCGGTCCGGGCTAGAAAAGGACATTAGGTTTCCCATTCCTGTAAAGAAAACTGTTAAGAATGCGCTGTCTGTCCACCCTCAGAGCATAAAAAGTAATGAGGCTAGAGGGCTGCAAATTGATATGATGATCATCCACCCTCCAATCATCAAACATATCAAATTGCATCCCTCTAACCTCAGTCATTTTTATTTTATTTAAGGTTAAGTTTAGCCATGGATCGTGAGTCGGCCTCTTGAGGTGCCACCTGCCGACGGATCTTCACCTGACCGCATCAAGAAAGCAACTAAGCTCTGCCCGGTCCGAGTCGTGGCTGAGAGTTTCAAACTGCAGCACATCGAGAGTTTCAAAATGCAACACATCGAGTTTCGTACAGCATTATACCCTGTACAGTAAAATCGATTACGTAGAAGAAACCTGGGTGCATTTTGTACTTGTTTACAAAAGGGATCCGCCTGTAACCCGCTTTCATAATCGATCAACTTGAAAATCCATCATACAGACTCCTTCTGTCAAGAGCTATCTGCGCGTATCCACTCCTCTCCGACCGGTCTGCTTATCCATCCACATCACGGGGAGACGTCTCTTTTTCTCACCTCCTTCACGGATCGCCGGAAACAAAGTTGAAAGTAATGAACGGCCACTTAGGCCAGCAATGGAAAGGCGGTGAGCTTTCTCTCTTTAATCGCGACTGAGTCAGAATAGCTTTTCTCTAATGGATCGTCTGTGATTTTGAGATCAATGCCCAGAACGAAAGATCTGCTACAAGAATTATAGACTTCTTCTTCGTCTTCTTTTTATTATAATTTTTTTCTGTATCACAGTCCTCCAGTTCGACTGAGTGGTATTTATAGCGTGGGGTTCCAGGTTGCATCCTGCCTCCTTAGAAGTACATCGCTTTTCCTACAGTGCGCTGTTTCTAGGATCACACTCTTCTGCATGAGTCCTGGAGCTACTTCAACCTCTAGTTTTTCCAGATTCCTTTTCAGGGATCTTGGGATCGTGCCTAGTGTTCCTATGAGTATGCGTACAATTTCCAGTGGCATATCCTATATCCTTCGTATTTCTATTTTCAGGTCTTGATGCTTATCCATTTTTTCCCTTTCTTTCTCTTCAACTTTGGTGCCCCATGGTATTGTGACATCAATGAGTAATAGTTTTTTCTTGATTTTGTCAAACAGCGTCACGTCTGGTCGGTCTACTGGAACGTATCACCCTACCTGTTTTGATACCATAGTCCCAGAAAACGTTCAGGCAAAGATCCTCTGGGACTATGGTATTATTATTATAATTACTAGCTGACCAACCCAGTGCTGCCCGAGGCAACTCTGAATGGCAACCGATAAATTCTCTCTCTCTCTTTCTCTCTCTCTCCTTCCTTCTCTGTTTCTTACCCTCTTTCTTCTTCCTAGCACCCCCTGTGCTCTCCCTCTCTCACTTCCTCTCCCTCTCAATCTCTCTCTGTCACACCCTGTCCAACCCCAACCCCCCTTGGTGCCATTGTTGTCTTATCCCCACAGTATTCGATAGTAAGTCATATTTAGTGTGTATACCGAAAATCGAAAGTCACATTATTTACTACATATACCAAAAATTAGGTATGATAAATTCGTAACGGCAATAAGTCTGCGGGCTGAACCAGCCCCATTTCAGGGAAGGCTCCCTGGCCCCTCTGGCGCATTTGGTGCCTTTTGTTGATTGAAATCCCATTATGAACCATCTTAGGGGTCCCCACTATAACCCTGCCAAGTTTCATGCCCATTGGACCAGTCGTTTGGCCGGGATGGAATGACAGATGGACGGAAAGCGACAACGCCCATTATGGTAAGATTATTTTTATTATATTATTATTTAGCTTTGTTTTCATGAACAACGAATAATTGTTAATTTTCTCAAAGGATAAGAGAAAGAATAACTAAATAAATTATTCACTATAAATAAAAAAAATTATCTGGGAGATAGACGAGGAAACCAATAGGCTTCTTAGACTTGTTAATAAAACAGCAGTCTCCCTGCAAATAAAGAAATACGAAGATGTTTTGAAAAGGTTAGCACATAGTCCGTGGCCATAGATTTAATTTTTCACATTCTGGTAGGACCCAGGGTAAATTCTAGTCTGACATTGTGAGATGGCACAACCCAGGGTAAATTCTAGTCTGACATTGTGAGATGGCCCGACACAGGGTAAATTCTAGTCTGACATCATGAAATAGTACGACCCAGAGTAACTTCTAGTCTGACATTGTGAGATGGCATGACCCAGGGTAAATTCTAGTAGGACATTGTGAGATGACACGACCCAGGGTAAAATCTAGTCCGACATTGTGAGATGGCACAACCCAGGGTAAATTCTAGTCTAATATTGTGAGATGGTACGACCCAGGGTAAATTCTGTCTGACATTGTGAGATATCACGACCCAGGGTAAATTCTAGTCTGACATTATGAAATGGTACGACCCTGGGTGAATTCTAGTCTGATATTGTGAGATGGTACGACCCAGGGTAAATTCTAGTCTGGCATTGTGAGATATCACGACCCAGGGTAAATTCTAGTCTGACATTATGAAATAGTACGACCCTGGGTGAATTCTAGTCTGATATTGTGAGATGGTACGACCTAGGGTAAATTCTAGTATGACATTGTGAGATATCACGACCTAGGGTAAATTCTAGTCTGACATCATGAAATAGTACGACCCAGGGTAAATTCTAGTCTGATATTGTGAGATGGAATGACCCAGGGTAAATTCTAGTCTGACATTGTGAGATGGTACGACCCTGGGTAAATCCTAGTCTGACATTGTTTGTTGGTACGACCCTGGGTGAATTCTAGTCTGACATTGTGAGATGGTAAGACCCAGGGTAAATTCTAGTCTGACATTATGAGAAGGCTGTGTGTCCAGAAGATATTTTAACATGATGACCATTCCAATGCAGAAAATAAGACACTGTCTATTTATCATTTTGTAACAACTCACAGACTGAGGATATAATTGCAATTTTTAGTAGGATCCGGATGTGGTAAAATTCTTGTTAAGTAAAATATGACCAAAACGACTCATTTAGTATTGCTTACTGTCCTGCCATAGCCTAGAGCTATGTAAGGTACACTTCTGGTAAAATGAGGAAATGGAGAGATAAAAGCTACCTTAACATTATATAATAACAATAATGTAGCAATAATTTATATAAGTAGGCTTTTGATTTCAAGCTTGCGCAGTGTTAGCCATATGATTTGATGACTAAGCATGGACAATATTTTAAACAAGATACTAGAGTTTTATTATTTGAGATGACTGACTCAACTTCAAATAAAATGTTGATTGCAGTGATGCATTAAATTCTTCATGCGAATGGCTGCACACTCAAAGACCAGATCGCATTACTGTGTAACAGACAGTGGTAACAGACAGTGTTGATTATGCATCGGCATTACTGGATCTATTAAAGTTTAAGGAAAAACAGGATTTAAAAATACTCTGGTTTTAAGAAAGTGGAAACATTTGACATGGGATGATATACCGATGATCTAGTCATCTTTTGCGTTCTGTAATTTATGCAATGCCATAAGACAAATGTTTGCTGAGAGGGGTCAAATAGTTACCCTCTCTCCCTCACAACTCCTATCTAGCCTTTCTTTATTCTTTTAAAACTCTCATAAACAACATCATATTCCGTTTTGTCTCCACTTATCATTTCGAAGGGATTACGCGAATATCAAATTTCAAGGTTTAGTTTTAGTTATCTTTCAAGATAATCATTTAGGATTGTAATGGCTGTTTTTTTCACTATTCTGGCTTCTAATGCGTGAAATAGCCCGTAATGGCATTGGTGATTTAATCTATCTAAAATCATATTTTCCCCTAAATCAGAACATGCATTTAACATTGTAACCTTTGTAAGGTAAGCAAAAATGAGAAGTTAATATCTGTTTCCAGTTCTTGAAAGATGAAACCATGGCAGTATCAGAAAACAATTCTTTAATTATAATGTTTGCTGTATATTTGTCCTCATGGGCCCCAAAGACCATCAAGAGTTTTAACGGTGTCAAAATCTTTAAAATAACTTCACCAAATTATTCCTTATCACACCAAAGGAAAGTTCACTGATACTGATTCCATTCCAGGGTCACTGATTTCAGCAATAGTCATTTAGATCAGTGGAAAAGGCCAGTGAGTCCAATTGAAAGTGTTGCTGCAATGCTAATGGTGGTTACTCAAATATATATATATATATATTATATATATATATATATATATATATATATATATATATATATATATATATATATATACTTCTTTGACTATGAGCAATGAGGTTACTTACTAGTACTAATACTTTTTATAGCAATTTTACGAGTTTCGCATTGGAATCATTCAATGTCATATTTAACATACATACACACACACGCACACACACACACACACACACACACACATATATATATATATATATATATATATATATATATATATATATATATATATATGTGTGTGTGTGTGTGTGTGTGTGTGTGTGTGTGTATGCTAAATATGACACTGAAAGATTCCAATGCGAAACTCGTAAAATTGCTATAAAAAGTATTAATACTAGTAAGTAACCTCATTGCTCATAGTCAAAGACGTATGGTAAATGTTTAGTACATGCTTAATGTAGGAAATATATCATCTATGGGGATATGAAGGGTTGGATGCATATACCGAGCATTAGGAAGAAGACACTGGGTTTCTTCACTGAGTCATACCTACGTTTATTCATTCCTTTGCCTCCTATGTTCCTACTTACCTCCATATGTATTCCGTTTAACTGCTTGTTTAAATACGATACGATGATATTCAAACTAGACATAAGGATTCGAATCTTTTAATGTAAAAGTTTTTCGTCAAAGAACCTCACTCACTAGAATGCGTGTTGCTCCCTCTCTTATACTATGTATTCAAGCTCTCCTCACAATTTTGTCTACAATTTCTCAAACATTCCGACATTTTTTACGGGGTAATATATGGCCTTCTTCTCACTTTATTCGGGCACGCGCATTCTAACGTCACATTGCAATTTTCTCTTATATTTTTTGAAATGCTTCAGTTTCTCGTACACGAGTTTTCCTTTATTCCTGTTCTTATATTCTACTTCGGGGTAAATCATATGAAATCTAATCTTTTCGATTTCTGCAGAATTCACCGCGTCGTGACCGCTATCTTATTGATTTCCGACGCAAATCTCCGGCACATTCACAACGAAATTATCCCTCTCTATAACAGAACATCGCCTTTTTTTTTGGCCGCTCTTATGAAGCTAAAATTTCGCTCGGGAAAAGAATAGAATGTCGATGTGGCTGCTGTTTCCTGCTTTTGTATTGTGTCGCTGACCCTTTTCCTACAAGTCACATCTCTCTCTCTCTCTCTCTCTCTCTCTCTTTCATGTTAAAAGAATTTCCTCTCTCTCTCTCTCTCTCTCTCTCTCTCTCTCTCTCTCTCTCTCTCTCTCTTTTCTAGTCGTTGTAGGCTAATACTACGTGCCTGACATCACCACCCAAACTTATCAGTGCTTCGAAATAGCCGTGGGACAAGCACGTCTGGACGCATGACCTGTGTTTGCCTTTGATAAACCAGTCATTAGTACCTAAAACTGATTTTCAAAAGATCTCAGCTGCAATACTGCGCATTTTACTGGAACCTAGATTTTTTATCTTGCTTGTATATCAGGTACTAATTCAGTCTTTTAACTGACCATGTATCTCCCTGCTTGTATAAAAGCACATGTGCAAAAGCTCTAAAACATTAATTGTATTCTTCAGAAAGTCTGCACATCAAGTTAATATATTCGGTACGTTTTTTGAGCCCCTCAATAACGCAACAAGCAAACCTCAAGGATTAACAGGTGATGTGTAACACTGTAGCACCTCTTCTCGAAGGGTAAGATTTACCTCACGGAAAAGTTTAACCTTTTGACGATTTAAACAAACTGAGTTGGTGTTGGACTCCAAATACTGTTCTTTTTAATGGTTATAAAGCTGATATCGAAGCCTATGTCCACGAGAAAAAATGTGAACCTGTTGTTGCCATTTGCAGATTTAAAATTTCATTAATTTGGTTTCAGAGACATTGATTGATGTGGTTTTTAGGTGTTTAAATGCGTGACCCAGGTCTTGTGAGGGACAGAATCATAAGAATTTATTCCATTTAATACGTCTTTACAGAACCTAAAACAACTGTCTAACTGTTACGAAAGTTATGTAGTAAGATTAACACGCATGTTAATGTGAAAACTGCAATAGCCAAAACGAGTGCTGTCTAAGGAATGTTTCTCAGTGGTAATAAGATTGTAAATAAGAACAGAAACGTTGGCATAAATGAAAAACACAGAGGATTTCAAAGGTAAAAGTTATCTTGAAAGTTCCCAAGCTATAGTATATCCACAAGAAAAAATGAATATTTTCTAATCTGTGCTCTGTTCCCAAATGTCTGTCAGCAATTACCTTCGTGGAGGTAGATGAGACCACGGTTGAGACGAAAAAGATTGAGCAATTGATGTTGCTAAGGACGGTATAGGAATAGAGCTGGTTGATTCAAATAGATATTTGCAAGCAAATAAAGTGGATGATGGTGGGATGAGAGAAGCGGTGAGCCACAGAATAGAGGACAAAAGAAAGGTATTAGGGTGTCCCACAAGTATGTCTGTTATTTTACTTTTTCTATTATTATTCCCTTTCTGTTTTTTTTGTTTTTTTTTATTTTGCAGTTTAGAAATTCCCTTCTTTATGTATAATTTGTGTGATTTTGTGCAAACGATTTATGCGTCTGTGATTTTATCTAGTGCCTAATTCATTTTTGTGATTTTAACTCCAGTGTATAAAATAAAAAGATAAAAAGAATAATTTTTAACAGGTTTTAAGTATGATTTAGTGCATATGTTTTCATGTATTTTCTTAATGTCTTGATAGCACGCTAATGTGTGATAATTTCATTTATAAATGTCCCTGATGATGTGACAAAGGGCCACAAAACGTAGGATTAAACTACTGTTCATGGAATCTACTGGTTTTCCTGTACCTGCTCCTTTAAACATGTGGAAAAAAATTGTTCCTCTCCTTCGCTTATACATATATATATATATATATATATATATATATATATATATATATATATAATATATATATATATATATATATATACTATATATACCTATATATATATATATGTGTGTGTGTGTGTGTGGTGTGTGTGTGTGTGTGTATGTATGTATATATATATATTATATATATATATATATATATAATATATATATATATATATATATATATATATACATATATAATACATATATATATATATATATATATATATATATATATATATATATATATATACAACCGTGTGTATGTGTACGTACGTATGATTGAAGTCCCAGAGTGCAGAAGCACTCATGGAAGAGGTAGTGACTGTTTAAGCAAGCGCGCACGTTCACACATCCCAAACAAATTATTCTTATCTAATTAATTACCTGCGGCCCCACAGGAACGCGTACGAGTGTAATGTCATGCAAATTACTACAAATATTACCGAAGCTTTCATTTAAAATACGTCGTCAGTGAACAAAGGTTACCCACAATCCCAATTTTATGCTATTTTATACAATATTAGGAGAAATTCTGCCCCTGCAAAATACGTTGAAAATAAGTAACGTTGTCTCTAAGTGTAATCAAAGTACCATCTCGTGTATGATAATGACGGAAGCTAGATGAACAGAGTGAAGTCAATAACACCGTTTACGGGACAGTCAACGGTAATCTATAGTACTAAATACATTGCTGTAACAGAAACAACAGCAGATAAAAGCAGCCTTTTTGAGTTTACTTGTTTTTCAAAGTTATACATTTTTCACGATGAGGCACTTTTCAAAGCATGTCTGAACCGAATGAATATATATATATATATATATATATATATATATATATATATATATATATATATATATATATATACTATATATACACACACACACACACACACATATATATATATATATAAATTCATTTGTTGATATCATTTATACAATTAAAATCATTTTCTGGAGTCGTATTCAGACACTTTTATCGAAAAGTGAAGTACAGCGCCAATGTAGTGTCAAGCGAATTGATCTAAACCTGATAATTTACAAACTGGTGCTTCCCCAACGACAATCATATTCAATAATTCTTAACACGTCCCAACCACGACTTATATTACTTTGAACCGGTTTAGTAAGTTTAAGAGTAACATGAAGTAGGAAAATTAGATCTCAGCTATATTTCAACCTAGATCGGAGGCTCTACGAAGAAAAACGAAATAAGGGTCGATAGTTCATTTGACTGTCGCGCCTTTCATGGAAAGAAAAGCAAGACAAATGCCTCGAAATGTTATTGCAGGGTTTTATTACGCAGTTGAAATTAATGGCTGCAACTACCATTACCCCACTGAGTAAGTGTAAATTGCGATGGTTTTAAACTTTCGTATGCTCTTATACCACCATAAAGGTAAATTATCCAACAGTTTTTCATACAACTACTTCGCGTGCATATTTCGCAATATTTCGTGAACATCAGATAGATGAAAAATGTCACACTAGCTTGCCTATATCTTATATAACACCATATGTTGCCTTACAGTTTACTGAAGTGAGTTACTGAAGTGAGAGAGAGATAGAAATTGAAAGTACTGAACAGAGTAAGCACTTGCAAGTAATATTTTATGCTTGGTTGTCATGAAACTGCCTCGGTAAGCTCTTCAAAAACTGTGGTCGTATTACATAACAATTGTTAAAGCAACATGATCCATCATAAGGCAGTTACGCACTTGACAGCTGTTGGCCATCAGCTAAAACACCGAATTATGTAAATTAGCCTAAATTTGATTATTATGACAAGCAGTAAAAAACTCACAGGTCCCCTTTACAAACTGTGTCATTACCGAAGCCATTGACAGAGGAAACAAGCTCGTCTTCTGTTTATACGTGAGTCATAATTTAGAGCGAGTTCTACTGACCTTGAACCTGATTTTGTTGCTTACCTTTACCTTTAGTACTCTTCGTGGCTGCGGCTCATTCATCAGAAGTATGAAAGGTACACCTTTTACGAATAAAGACACTGAACACTGAGAAGAGTAGTACTATGTTTTTAAGTAGAAAAAATGGCGGTTACAATTTCGAAGTGGATTTATGATCACTGAACCTACATCTTCCTTTTTCCATATGGCAATTATATGTTCTTTATATTCTGCAGTTGCACAATCTGAACACAACTATTAGCCGATATCGAACATCGTTCTTCAACAGTTGCGAAGCAAACGTTGTCTTTGTTTTAAGACATGTTCCATTCTCAGTTATGGAATTCTAGGAATATCCAGAATCTGTTGTTATCTACTTATGTGATCGACACCCAAGGGTTAAAAATAAGGTGTTTAAATTCGCCCACCAACTCTCTCTCTCTCTCTCTCTCTCTCTCTCTCTTTCTCTCTCTCTCGTTCTTTCTCTCTCTCTCAGTATATATATATATATATATATATATATATATATATATATATACGTATATTATATATTTATATATATATATATATATATTATATATATATACATATATATATATTATATATATAATATATAACATATATACTAATAAAAGGAACCCATAAAAACACCAAAATATAGAGAGAAAATTACTATATTTCAGAGACTGCTGTCTCCCTCTTCAGGTAGATGAATGAGAAAAGTTTACAGAAAAGGTGGTATCTATACCAAGAGGTCCATCCACAGGTAAGCCAATTTAGGTCACCCCCGCTAATAATCTTCCTTTAATTTTCTTAAGGGTTGGTTGAATGAAAATCGTGTCGATCACATCTGAATCCCATGCTCCTTTTGAGATGTTCATTACACGACTCTTTTAAAAGGCCGATTCCATCATTTGACTCTGGTACCGGCAGTTGCTGTTATAAATGAACATCTCAAAAGGAGCATGGGATTCAGATGTGATCGACAAGATTTTCATTCAACCAACGCTTAAGAAGATTAAAGTAAGATTATCAGCGGGGGTGACCTAAATTGGCTTACCTGTGGATGGGCCTCTTGGTATAAATACCACCTTTTTCTGTAAACTTTTCTCATTCATCTACCTGAAGAGGGAGACAGCAGTCTCTGAAATATAGAATTTTTCTCTCTATATTTTGATGTTTTTATGGGCGCCTTTTATTAGATGGAATTCTGTTGTAACAGAACATTTTTACCAGTCCATATATATGTGTATATATATATATATATATATATATATATATATATATATATATATATATATATATAATATATATACATATATCAACGAAGCATTCCAAATAGCACTTATCAATAATACAATTCAAAGTTACCTTACAGCAACCAGATACTTGCACTTTCATAACAGATAAAATACGACTGAGTAACTCTAAAGGCAACAGTGACCCCTTCAAGAAGTGTGAGGCATTCATATAGGCTTCAGTTAATTAAAGGGCATCGCTCCATCAAACAACTTTAACTGTCTCCCCTGTCTTTAATCTCTTTAAGAATACTGTAGGAACAGCACAATCAATTACTTTGGCATGTACACAAATTTAATCCTATCACTGGCGGTCAAAATATGGAACGCTGTTATGAAAATTTTAAATACAAAAATTTTATTTTTAAATTCAAAATTTATGAGCGGAATTCAGCGTCTTACTGTGTAGCAAAATTTACTATTATTTGAAAACAACAAAAAATTTAATAAATTCTTGAATTAAAGTATTAACCACATTAAATAAAAAAAAGATCAATTTATTAAGAGATTAAATAATGCAAAATTTAAATTAATTAGACATACTTAAGATTTAAAAAGAAAATGCAAGTAAATGAAAATTAATTCACAAGTGTTAAAGTGTGTAATTAAATCAAGTATGCAACACTAGATCATTAAGAAGCATTTAAATTAATCAAACAAAATGTGAATGCAAAAACATGAAAACACAAAGATGGGTAAATATACAAATATTTACCAAAATCAAAAGCTGAAAAGAACTAAACAAACAGTTCAAATGAAAACAAAAGTACACACATGGAAAACAAGTAAGACAGTGTATGAATGGTGTATTTTTAAGTAATGACTTGAATTGTAAAAATATCCCTTTATCTTTCTGCAGAATTGTTACCAAAAGACACCTATCACAATATTTTCTGCTGCTTTCATTGAACACACTTTCTAGGCCCGTTACAGAGCACACTAATAAGCACTGTTACGAGACACACACTGTTCTGACGTCGGTTCAGATTTCACAAGAGCAATTCCATAAGAAATATAACGAACACTAAGAGTGCCTAAGTACAAAATCTTTATGTTACTTTACAGGTTAGAAATCCCTCGATCGGGAGAGAGAACCAGTGCAGATGGTCTCTAGGATCAGAATGAAAATTAATTCTATCTTCTTATTGGAACTTCTGGTTCTATTCAACCGATTCTACTCAATCCCAAAATCCATGACGTTATTACAAGGTGAAACATTTTGGGGCCAAGACTTTCTGCAATCTTAGAATCAAATTACTTTGCAAGTTTATAAGTGCTCGTTACAAAACGAGAGATAGATAGAGTGAGTGACTTTATGTTTGATTTATCACTCAATACACGGTCTCAGAATAATATGAATTCTCTTAAAAAGAAAGTAAAATTCTTAAATGATGTCATGGAATGTTCTCGAAAGAAAAAAATGATGTTTCTTCCTGTAAATGACATAATAGATTTAGCAATCTTATGAAACACTTTGCAACGGCATGTGCTTTGGACAAGACAAAGGCAAACCATCCGTGTTCAGTTCAGCAAAGCGCGTAAGATTATTGGTATTGAAAAAAATGAAGCCACAAAGTTTCTAAAGTGATGAGAGGTTTTCAAAACAAGATAAACAGAGCAAGGGTCATTATCACAACTGGGCAAAATCTTGCGCGACTTATAGCTTATTTTTCAACGCACCCTAATTGCTTGTTGACAGTTAATCAAAACAGAACACACGGGCTAAGGGACAAAGCACGCAATTAAAATTTACGTTATTCTGCTCTTGTGAAGTCTGAACATACATTACAAAGGTATGTCATTTATGAATATTTTATATATATATATCTATATATATTATATATTAGTATATATATATATATATATATATATATATAAAGGCAAAATCCACGAAGGAAAGTGAAAGCGCCTCAGTGGCGTGGTTGGTAGGGTGTTGGCGTCCCACCTCGGTGGTCGCGAGTTCGATTCTCGGCCATTCCATTGAGAAGTGGGATGTGTATTTCTGGTGATAGAAGTTCACTCTCGACGTGGTTCGGAAGTCACGTAAAGCCGTTGGTCCCGTTGCTGAATAACCACTGGTTCCATGCAACGTAAAAACACCATTCAAACAAACAAACGAAGGAAAGTGAAATAATGGAGTACTGCTGCGAGGCCTTGCGACTTTTCGTCCTTTACTAAGCAAACTGATATAAATATGAAAAAGTTTACAGAGAAAGCTCATATAAATGACAGATAGGAATCATAAAAGAAAATATGTACCTGGAATCCAACACAGATGAAAAATTAGTAGACCTACCCAAAACAGGGATACAATTTGAGAGGCTTACAAAGGATTAAGCCCAACGCTACGAAGTAGGGACAAAGCAATTAAAAGCTTATACAGGGAGGTGACTGACAACCGAAAAAAATTTTATAAAAGCACAATTCAGTAAATCTCATTTTGGTGAACAACAACCATTTTTGCAAAGTGAGCATTTTCACAAAAAATATATTAAACATGCAAATACATAGAAAATATCTATAAGATAATTAATTTATAATTAAGTCTGTAATTTATCTTTAAGGTCATTCTTAAACATTTTACTAATACAAGGGTTCAAATAATCCAAGCCGGAGTCAAGGTTAAACTTACAATTGAAAGTAAGTTGCATAATTACGGATTCTGAAAGATTTTGTGAAAAGAAACCTTTTGATTTAACAATCACTGAATTGTAGATCCAGTTTATCCTGTAAGAGTTGTCACTTAAATGAATTAGTATTGCATTGGATGTTTGCCCACATTCATTTAAGTGAAAATTCTTACAGAATAAATGTTTTAATTGTTCACCAAGATGAGATATATTAAATTGTACTTATATAACATTTTTTTTATGGTCAGTCACCTCCATGTATAATCCTTTAATTGCTTTTGTCCCTGTTTCGTAGAAGCTGGGCCTAATCCCTTGTAAACCTCTTAAATTGTACCCTATTTTTTGGGTATGTCTACTACTTATTGTGTTGAATTCCATGTACATATTTTCCTTTATAATCCCTATCTGTCATTTATACGAGCTTTCTTTGTAAGCTTATTTTCACATATATAAGTCTGCTTATAGTGCGTTTACTTTTCTAAGATCGCTGTAGTGTGGCTTGTACAGATATACGATGCCAATTTTCATGTTATGGCAATCATATTAGCTTCATGGAGTCTATTGAAATAGTTTTCATTTCTCGAAATAT
>NC_087200.1:131818564-131833564 GCF_015104395.2 Macrobrachium nipponense
TTTAGATTAAGCCAGCCTTGGGCTGACACGGGCTCTTGCTCCTAGAGCAGCCCGTAAATCCGTTGGTCTGGCGCTCTTAGCTTTTATGCCTTCGGAGATAGTTCGCAGGCATCCTGGTAGAGGAGGTTACCGTCCACTGGCGCATCTTCACCACAATCTACACATCAGCCTACAGAGTAGAACATTCCCAGGAGATCTTTGAAAGAGAAGTACAAGGAATGGATAGACAAGTAATAATAGAACCATCAAAATCCCCGTAGTTTTTTCACTATTACTAGTATTCAAAGGACGAAAAAAACTTATAGAGTAGTTGTAGATTTCAGAAAATTGAATAAAATTACCGGAAACGATCTTTATCCAATACCGATTAATTAGAGATCTTATCGTCCCTATATGAGGTTCAAGAAATAATTCACCACTATAGATTTATCGCAGAGATTCTGGCAAACCCCTATGACGAAGAAAGTAAACCTTCGATAGTTTTCTCCACTAGAAACGACAAGTATCAATGTGCAAGGATGCCTTTGGTCTAAGGTATAGCCCCGTAACTTTATAAGATAAAATGGATAAGAATTTGGTCGATTTGATAGGCAAAAGAGTGCACTGCCACATAGACGATTTGGTAATAACAGCGACATGCCATAGAGGAACACGGAAGTAGTAAGAGAAGTCCTAAGAAGATTAAAAGACACAAACCTCAAGCTAAGGTTAAAAGGGATTCAATTTCCTTACAAGGCAAATAGATTACTTTGGACTTATAGTAATTGAAAGGGGTGTACAAGTAAACTAATTAAGGATTAAGTCAATGAAGGAATACCCTACACTCAACGTTAGAAGGACGTAAAGTAATTTTCAGTTTAGTCGGTATTTACCTAAGATATGCAAAGAGCTTAGCAATCATATCCGCTTCTCTGATAGAGTCGGAAAAGGAACACGTTATCATTCACGTGGACAGCGAAAGCAACAAGAAGCATTTGTCGAAATTGAAGGGATTAACGCATCCCCGCACTTAGTTTCCCAGATTTTCGTAAAGAAACTATTAACCACCGAAGCAAGCCGCACAGGAATAGGAGCGTGCTTAATGCAGAGAATACGTTGATAAATAACCAGTCTATAGCATCTTACAGTAGGAAATTAAGGCCCACAGAGGCAGATGAGATAGCAATGTGCACTGATCACTCAGCTGCAGAAGAAAGTTAAGAATCCGAATTTTTCCGAAGGTAGAGCCCGTAGATTTATGACAACCAAGGACTACGATATAGAGGTGAACGTAGGTTCCTGGAAAGACAAATAAAACGGCAGACGCATGAGCAAGACGTGCTTTGCAAAGTGATAGTATGAATATGATAAGTCGAGACGAAATAACAGAGCGAAACTATATGCAGTAGCACAAATGTATTTACTGTGCAATTATACAAAGAAGCCTTGCCGACAAAAGGGTTTCATGAGAGGAACCAGAAGAGATGAAGATTTAAAAGTGATCTCCTAGTGCGGAAGAATAAAGAGAATTAGCTCCCAAGAATCAAGAAAGCGAGGAAAAGGGTTGAACGTCCCACAGATGCATTAATGATATAGACGACGTATTAATTTATAGGCGTCACGAACATGACCCATTTGGTCAGTTCACAGGTGTACTCCATAGATGGATAGCGCCTAAGTGCCCAAGAACCCAAGTCGTTGAGCTAACGCTTGACAATGACATGAGACCTCACCCAAGAAAGGATGAGACAGACTAACACAAGGATGCTAGTACTCATGTGAAGAATTGCAACATACGCATCATTGGAAAGGGAAGAAAGAACGAGGAAATACCTCAAGGGAATTATTATATCCCACTGACTCCTACTAAAGGAGGAGTTATAGGTTTTAGCACTCAACCTCGTACCACGAGTAGAGGTAAAGGAAGATACTAGTGTGTATTGACCCGCTCATGTGATATACAGAGTTAATACCAATTACTAGTAAAGTAGCTAAGAATGTGCAACCGCTCTCTTTCATAAGATATTAGGCAGATATGCTGCCCACGGCTCATTACTTCAGATAATGGGATCAAGACGTACAACGCATTAGTCCAAGAAACTCGAAATGTTTACAAGGTAGAAGGAGATTGCGATACAATAGTATCACTCAGCTGGAAACGGCTCACAAGAGAGGAATAAAAGGAAGTTTAAACACAGGAACCCGACAGAGACGTCGATTTACCTTTGGCCCAAATTCATAAAACGCCAAGTACCATACAAGTACACAAGCAACTCTCATAAAGGCTTTGATGGGATATAAGCCCAGATACCCGATACATGGCTGAATCAGCCAATAGAGCCTACTTACTCTGAAGACATTATGAAGATAAGAATCGGAAACTTTAATGTATGTAATTCACAAGCGATTACACAAGAATTTGGAAGAAGTACAGAAGAATATGATGAACACGCATCAAGTAAGGCTAAACCCAGTAGATTAAAAGATAGGCGACAGAGTCTACATTAAGAAGGAAGTAAGAAGTGGTATTAGTTATAAGATAGCCACTAATTCACAGGACCATACAAGGTCGAAGATGTGCAAGAGACAAGATAAAAGTGAAAAGGACGAATGATCGAATACCTTTCTCATATGTTAAATCATTTGAAGAAGAAGGCCTTCGGGCAGATAAAGATAAAGATAAGGTCAAGAAAGGACAAAGTTGTTGAAATCCTGAAGCGACTGAAGTCGGAAGAAAAGTCAGAAGAAAAGTCAGAAGCAAAGTCGGAAGAAAGGACGGAAGAAATATCAGAAGAAAGTCCTAAACATAGCCTATGGTAAAGAAGAATAACTTTTCAGTGAAGGACAAGAACTTAAACCCAGTACCAGGGTAAAGTCAAAAGAATTAAAAGAAGATGAAGAACTCCATGTGACTGGAGAAGCCAGAAGAAGTCCCAGAGGGACTAGGTATAACCTAATAATTAGAAGATTCACTTTTAGTGAAAAAAAGACAAACCCATTGATTCATCTTATTATTCCCATGTATTCATTTATTTTCTTATTGCTAAGTTTACCTTCACAGGTCGACTTAGGAATAAATTTTTAATTTGTTGCATTTCTTACTTTAATTAGTTGGTTTGTAGCAAAATTTCGGGGTTATGCGCGCTAACTTCGAACTTAGTTTTTTTTTTAGTTGAAGGGGAATATTTAAGTGATAAGGGTACGAAATTAACAGTTCGTGGCGTAGTATAAGAATTTCAAGAAGTTTATTGAGTTTAATTGTTCCATAAGAACACCTTTAGAATTGAAAGAATAAAGATGAAATGGTTAAGATAGATATTAAGTGATTTTAAGATAAGGGAATTCGTTTCAGAAATGATTATGATTTTGAAGGGGTAATTAATACACTTACTTTGCTCAATCCTTAAGATATTAATTGATGAGAACTTAATTTACAAGATAGTAATTGATGAAGACTCACTAACAAGAAGTTAATTGATGAAGACTCATTAACAAGATAGTAGTTGTTGAGAACTTACTAACGAGATATTAACTGATGAGAACTTACTAACAAGATATTTATTGGTAAAAACTTACTAAATGTTGTCACAGTAGAAGAAACCTACAAGTATTAACCACTAACCAGTTCCTTTAACCAAGTTGCCAATTTTGTTTTAGTATCAAGCAGTAAAGTTATAAGGTTTAATGTACAAGGTTACTCAGAATTACAGTAAAAGGGTTCAATGAATATTTGCATGAACACAATACACTATCTCAGTAGGAAGTTAAGGACACACTTGTTATTGCATACAAATACACAAGGATATTATCTCCCAGGACTTGTCACAAGTAGCAGGTCGCGGCAAATAAGAAGTCAAGTGTCGTCAACGAAGAACGAAATTTATTTTTTTTCCATAAAGAAAAGCGATATCCACCTAGATAGAATAGGACAGAGGACTTTACCAATCATATACTGTAAACTTGGATAGTTATCATTTTTTTGCTTCTACCATGCATTTATATAACTTATGTGACTTAAGGGCTAATTTATGTTTAACTTTCAGTTTTCTTGTTTTGGTGATTTATTTTTCTTTGCATTTAGTTTTCATGTTTCTTTTAATGTGATTTTACGTTTACTCATATTTGAATTCAGTTTGATGACTTTAAGATTAACTAAATCAAGAATTTGTTTATATTTATATTCAGCTTTAATGTCTTTTAACGTTACTTAAGGATTTGTTCATATTCATATTCAGTTTTTTTATGTTTCTCTGAATGTTACTTGCTCAAGAATTTATTCATGTTTACATTCAATTTTGATTGTTGCCCTTAACGTTACTTAATCAAGGATTTGCTCATGTTTACATTCAGTTTTGATGTTTTTTAAGATAAAGGTTCAATATGATTTCCAAGAAGCATAAGTTAGGAGTCCTCTGGTAGGTATAATATTTGCTTCAGCTTAGTTAACGCTGTCGGAGTCAGCGAGGTAGCGGGCCGAGACTGTAATAGTGTGGCACAGTGTTGTTATTCCAAAGGGCAATAACTTAATAATACTTAAGAAAAAGGCACGAAACGGATAATAAGAGAAGAAAAGGGAAAAGGGAATATGATAATGATTTTTCTTAGCGAAGGGATTTTGTTACTCCAAACGATTAAGGCTTTTAGCCATCAGCCATGTGGTTTTCATCTCCCCAAAAAACCCCTGTCCGTAACAGCGATTAGTGACCAGCGATATCGCCCAGGCATCTTCGAGAAATTGGAAACTACTCTCATTAGCGCCTATGACTAATCGCCGTTCCCTTCGTGAACAGGTCAAAGAGAGCCATCTGGCATACGTTAAAAAGGAATTCTATGACCCGTTGTTAGAAAGAGGGAAGTACCAAACTCTTCAGAGCCCCACCCTTTCAAGATAGACCTAAGGACTTCGACGAATCAAAAGCCATGAGTGTTGGTCATAAGACAGCCCAAAAGGGGTATCAACGAATGACCTATGAGGTTACCGAATGGATACGCCCCCAAGAAGCCAGGACATGAAGAAGGAGGCGTATACAAATTCACAGCCTACGAATCATTGTGAAAGATATGACAGGAAGGCGGTTGGTATACAAGCTGGCAGCCACTAAGACACAAGAAGTCTTTCAGAAGTTACCACACCCAGTCCAAACCCAAGAAATCCAAAGGCGGTGCTAAAAAGATATCATCCGAATAAAAAGGCAGACAGAGAGAGAGGAAGGCAGAGAGAAAGAAAAGGGAGCAGAGAAGAAAACGCCAGAGTGGAGAGAGAGGGGGGAGAGCACAAGCAAGAACAGGCGAGTGGTGCCGCAGCCGAACAGAGAACGAGTGAAGAAGAAGAGACAGAGAGAAGCAGCAAAGAAGAATCCAGAGAAGAAGAAATAAGCGCAAAGTGTGGTGTGCGAATCAATCAAAGACAGTGATAAGTGACAATCAATACTCAGTAAAATTCCCTCGTGCTATAGACTCGTAATTGCAACAAGTGCCAATTAAGCTTTGTCAGTCCAAGAGCCCAGAAGGTGGAAACTTTTATAGAATCACAGAGCGAAGAATAAACCTTTTTAAGAATATATCAATCTTCATTTCTCATCCAAAATTTAGAACCCTTTTTGCTAATTCAATATCAAGAGCTTTCAGCAAGGTAAGAAAAATTTATATAAGTCTAAATCTCCAAAGTACAGCCTCCAAGTCGGCGAACGTTACCTTAGGGCTGTGTGCGGAAGAGTAATACCGCTACAGCTTAATTGGTGGCAGAGCGATGGGATACGATGAGATAAAGATTGATATAATGACAAGATTAATTGGTGTCGAGCAGTAGGATAGGAAGAGATACCGTGACAGTTAAATGGTACGTAGCGAAACGGAATCAAAAGTGTAGTGTCGGCATAAGAAATTTCAATCCAAAACCTCCACTCGAAAATAGAAGGTTCTCCCCCAAAAGACAGTTACCAGTGCTCCTCCCAAACACAAAGACAGTTACAAAGACAGTTACCGAGTCGTAACCATAAAAGCATTTCACCAAGGAGAAAGAGAAAAAAACACCCACACTTAGCGAAGAAAAACTCCACTCCGAAGTACAAGAAACAGTCGATAGAACTTCCACACGAAGATACAAGATGTCGAACGCGTAAAGAATATATCAAGAGGAAAGAAAGCACAATTCAGAAAACGCCCAATTCAACGCGCTCCCTTTCCCATCCCGAAGAGAAGAAGAGAGAGAGAGAGAGAGGGATTCCCCCTTCCCGCAGACGTAACAACGCATCATTCAACGCGCTGGTAGGCGAACGCAAGCTGTCAGACGTAAACCCAGGTGCCGAAGACGACGAAAGAAGTTAAGTCCAAAATAATATCCTCACACTTACATAACATTAAACTTCATCAAAAGTAAATTACGCGATTAACATTTCACTTAGACAATTTTAAGATTCCCAGTTTGGTATTTTGAGATTAAAAGATTTTCACACTGAACTTTTTTTTTTGGCAACGAAACTTTACGATATTTCTCCATTTTACTAATTATAACTAATCAGCTACTAAGACCTTTTCCCGAACATTTGTATTTACTAACCAATAACTAAATTTTAATTTGAATTTTGATTGTGTCATTTTATGTTATTTTTTTGTGATTTTGGTTGTTTTTTGATTTCTTATATTTTTGATTTTTTATACTTTGATTTTTTTTGTTTTAGTATTTGCTTTTTACTTGTTACGTCGAGTGAACGTTTACTTGTTTTTATTTTGTTTGTTTAGGATAACAAGGGTAATTCACGGGAGGTCTCTCGTTAGCGAACACTTTATAGTCAGTTCAGTATCGTTTTACCAGAACTGCTAAGAGGGTTTTTGTGGTTGTTTAAGAATCGCTTACCGGTAACGTAAGACTTTGAGAATATTTCTTGGGGAAAATTCTTTTATTTTGGTGATCGGATACGCGAGTAAAGGTATTTTATTTTATCAGCTCTTTTACGGGAAATTAATTATTACTACTTACGGGATATTACTTCCATAACTTTAATATAATTTTAGAGATACGCAGTGTTTAAGAAACTTTTTAATTAACGAGAAGATGGTCCGAAGGAGATCGGCCCGAAATATGAAAGCAAGAACTCTTGTTCACACTAGAAGTCAAACGAGGAAATTAGACATGGCTGAGGGAACACAGTCGAGGAACTCAGATGCCGCAGCAATGGGAACATGTAGGGGACAGGCAATTGTTCACATAACTAAGTTTTTCGGAAGAAGGGAAGGTCAGGATACCTGTAAATTAGAAAACTGGATAGAACAAATAGAGATACGCTTAAGCAACATGACGGGTACAGATAAGGAAAAACTTCTTAAAGCCAAGAGCTATCTTGACCTGGAGTCAGGAGACTTAGAACAATATGTCCGTTCAGAGACTTATCAAAGGCTTAGGAATTGGGGAGAACTGAAGCAGTTCCTAAGGAAAATATATTCCCCACAAGATGAAACCGATCCGGTGATCCGTCTTGCAGGCATATTCCGCGATATGAAAACACGCAAAGGCCTTATTGACCCATCGATCTATGACGATGAGTTGGATAAGGCATTTTCAAATAATCAGTGGATAATTACAAAGGGGGATAAACAAGGAATAACACTTAAGAATTGTAAGAGATTGATATATCTATCTTTGCTCTTGGGAACTTTACCTGAAGCGGTCACCGCACAAATGAACCGCAAATGGGGTCCAACAGATGATGTAGCAGAAATTGATTTAGAAGTCAGGAAAATCTTAGGTAAGAACCCTGAAGGGGATGATCTGTCTCCACCCATAACCACCCAGGACGGGAAGGTGAGAAGACAGGATAACTAGAGCGACAAGGTTCAGAGACTGACGGTGACAGGGCGCCGCTAGTCAAAGTAAAGAAGGGGGACTAAGCTGAGAAATTAATTAATAGTAGCAAATTCGGACTTGCCATGAAATTGAGATAAAAAATTTGAATCCAGTGGAAATAGTAAGAGATAAACAGAGGTAGTCATAAAAAAATATAAGGTCAGCAAAGAATTGAATCGATTATATTTTTCTCACTTAAGTTCGAACTCAGAGGTAGACTGTAAAAATCACAGACGTTCAGAGTAATAATATCTAGGTAAAAGCTGTAGATTGTAAAAATCACAGACGTTCAGAGTAATAAATATATTCTAGGTAATAAATAAGCCTGTTAGATTGTTCATTCTAAGCCAGGAAGAATTTCATTTAAAGAGAAGGGTTGTGTAGCAAACGAACAAACAGTTAGGCTTTGCCCGTTTGTTAATAGTTTATCCAATCATGAATAGACAAGGGGTCAACATTGACGCACCTAGAGAGCAGTTAGTAATTTAGAAAAGAGGGTCCGTAAGATTTCCAGAATACCAATTTGCAAGTTAATTAGAAGAACCTAGACTCGATGAGAATTCCTTGATTGAAAGTATTCTGAAGAAGGATAAGACAGAGGGAAGATATCCAGAAGGTAATACGAGTTCATAACAGATCAATAACTTCTTAGAATCAAATCAAGACACTTAAGAAATTAGAAGGAGAGTTAAACTTAAACCTGGAGAAAGTATGTGGAAAGAATGTACAGTAAATCCAATTTTTGAAGGGAAGGAAATTCTCACGCTTACTGAAAGGACGCAAGTAAACGGAATACATTATTCTTCGAGTTTACATGAATACTCAGTAAAATTCCCTCGTGCTATAGACTCGTAATTGCAACAAGTGCCAATTAAGCTTTGTCAGTCCAAGAGCCCAGAAGGTGGAAACTTTTATAGAATCACAGAGCGAAGAATAAACCTTTTTAAGAATATATCAATCTTCATTTCTCATCCAAAATTTAGAACCCTTTTTGCTAATTCAATATCAAGAGCTTTCAGCAAGGTAAGAAAAATTTATATAAGTCTAAAATCTCCAAAGTACAGCTCCAAGTCGGCGAACGTTACCTTAGGGGCTGTGTGCGGAAGAGTAATACCGCTACAGCTTATACATGTATATGTATCGTGTTTGATTTTAAACCACGATAAAGGTAAAAACGTGATGATTATACCAACAAAGTTACACCCACCAAGTAAAGTAAAACAATCAGATCCATCTCATATATATATATATATATATATATATATATATATATATATATATATATATATATATATATATATATACATATATATACCATATACATATATATATACATATATATATATAATCGAAGTCGGAGAAGGACAAGCATGTCCTAAATCAGATGCATCGCTTTATTACATTGCGACGTTTCTAGACCAACAAAGTTACAACCCACCCCCACCAAGTAAAGTAAAACAATCAGATCCATCTCATATATATATATATATATATATATATATATATATATATATATATATATACATATATATATATACATATATATATATAATCGAAGTCGGAGAAGGACAAGCAATGTCTAAATCAGATGCATCGCTTTATTACCATTGCTGACGTTTCTAGACAACAAGTCCCATTTTCAAGGCTAAAAAGACAAATGAATTTACAAACATTGAAATGACTCAAACAAACAAAAACGAAAATTTGAAATTTAAAATGATTAAAACAGAATAGAAGGCACACCTATATTTCTTGAAATATAGGCGTGCTTTCCATTCTGTTTTAATCATTTTTATGACATTGTAATTAAAAAAAATTTCTTTCATTTTTAATTTTTTTTTTTTTACTGAGTTATTTTAATGTTTGTAAATTTGTTTGTCTTTATAGCCTTGAAAATGGGCGGGCTTCTTGTCCAGAAACGTCGGCAAATTTTAATAAAGCGATGCATCAGATTTCTAGATGCCTGTCATTCTCCAACTTTCGTTCTTTGATGAAGTTTTAGCAACTGACTGCCTCCTGTTACTATATATATATATATATATATATATGATATATATATATATATATATATAATATATATATGTGTGTGTGTGTGTGTGTGTGTGTGTGTGTGTGTGTGTGTGTTTGTATGTATATGTATCATGTGTATATCTCAATGTTAAATAATAATAAAAAAACAGTACGATAACGAGATTGGATTAAGTACGGGAAATAAGGAAATGATTATATGAACAATTTGCGTAAACAATCCATAATTTATGCACAACAAAAGTTACAAAGAGTACGGGCAGCACCAGCCCTGTTTCCGGGGGAAGGGAAGGGAAGGGAAGGAAGAACAAAGGGAAGGGGAGGGGAAGAGGAAGGAAGATGGAAGGGGATGGATGAGGGAAGGAGAGGGAAGAAGGAAGGGTAAGGGCGGGGGAGGGGGGGGAGGGGGAGATGGAGGAGGGAGGGGATGGAAGAGGGAAGGGGAGGAGGAAAGGGGAAGGGGATGGAAGAGTGAAAAGGAAGGGTGGGGAGGGGGGTGGAGTGAGAGGGAATGGAAGAGAGAAAGGGAGGGAGAGACAGCTAAATTACCACTTGATCGTGTGCTCCAGTGTGCAAACAAACAAAGAAACCTTTCAGAGTTTTAGTATTATATAGAATAATATATATACATTTATTCGTAAAGAAATCATAGTAAGGGCACGTGTCTTCATTATATAAGCGAATACCATAAGAAAACGACGGGCAGAAGATCATTAACAAGCACTTTCTCCTATTTATTCAGGCATCGTCGAGGCACAAATGAAACACAGGTGAAAGGAAGGTTACAAATTACGGGGCTGCTCTAATATCAAGAGCCCGTGCTGGCATAAGGCCAGCTTGATAAAAATCAACATGTTACAAGGCAAACAAAAGGATCAAGAATACCAGATGGTTAATTGTCCAAAGGGTAGAAATCAAAGAGATAATCCAGGATAATCCGGGATCAAGCAATCACAAACTAAAACCATAGATTTAACCTCAAGAGATACGGAAGCTTAGCCTTACAATATCCAAAGTCATATAAATTAAACATTAATTTCGTTGCTTATATTTATCAACAACTTTTTTAATGGTAAAGGCATCGAGTTCAAACAAACCAAGACTTGAATTTAGAACACTTCCATTATTTGACTTGATGAAACAAGGTTCAATGATATTCATTTTAACCGTATCGGTCTACACGGGACTAAGGATCTTGCTTCATTTATGCGGCATAAATCCACCTCTACAAACTGGAAGACTTGGTTTGCTTTTTCAAGAAAAAGATTCTTTCCAGGGACATGTTTTGCGTAAGTTGCAATGGTTCTGGAGTCAATTTTGCAGAGCTGGACATAATTCATGCGTTTATACTCTTGAGCAGCTTGCTTTAACCTAACAAAACTATCAAATTTCACTCCTTTTGCAAGTAAACATTCTGCCGCCGTGTTTACGTATCTGTGCGCATGCGCAATAATTCCCGGATGTTTACGGAAGTCTAACACATGACCAGTAAGTTCTGTACCAATAATACTAGTTGTGGGGGCACGGTAGCCTGCCGTACCAATGGCCACTTCGTTAAACAATTGTTTGTGAAATTCGCTTTCACATCCATGCTGGAAAAATTCGGTGGCCGGTAACAATGTCACAGGAAAAAATGTCACAATTGCTGCTATGAAAAAAAAGTCACAATTAATTTAGTCTTGTGTCTATATTTTTACGGTTATCTCCAACGAGCTTTTACTAAACACGCCGAAAAGGTGGATACATGCCGAGTTAAAACCCTTGGGGGTCACTATATAGGCATAATTAATGTGGCTTTCTTTCCTAGCCGAAATTGACTTTCTTTCCTGTGACATCATTACCTGGATTCACCTCCATTAAACCACCCTCATCTCCCTCCACTTCCGCTCCCGCATCCCTCCCCGCCCGCACTTGCCATAGAGATGCAACTGAAGTAACCCTGAGAGAGCGCACAGCGCGCAGCTCACTTTCCCCTAGTCCCTACGTAGCTGAAGGGACCATAGAATCTCTCTCTCTCTCTCTCTCTCTCTCTCTCTCTCTCTCTCTCTCTCTCTCTCTCTCTGTAATAAATAGATTAGAAGGAGTACCAGCAAGATCCACAAGATAATTCCATCCATCAGGCAAATAGGTTACCAAAGACGTATAGAAAGCCTGAACATGTATTGCTTAGAAACACGACGATTGCGAGGGCAACTAATAGAAACATTCAAAATACAAAAAGGCATAACAGAATTAGAGAGTAACCTATTTACGTTAAGCGAAAAGCAGATAAGAAATAATGGATGGGAACTAGAACTGAAGAGACACAGTAGCGCCTCAGTGGCGTGATCGGTATGGTCTTGGCCTGCCACCTCGGTGGCTGCGAGTTCGATTCCCCGGCATTCCACTGAGGAGTTAGAGATATGTATTTCTAGTGAAAGAAGCTCACTCTCGACGTGGTTCGGAAGTCCCGTAAAGCCGTCGGTCCCGTTGCTGGTTCCATGCAACGTAAAAACACCATACAAACGAAACGAAATTAAGAGATACAACACATCCCACTGTGGGAACTTCTTTACATAAAAGCTGTGAGACACATGAAATAAGCTTCCACCAAAAGTTGTAGAAAGCAACAGTATGGAAGAATTTAAAAGAAAGCTAGAAAAAATCATTAGGACAATGAATAAACAGTAAAACCTGCTCTTAGACATATGTAAGTGAGCACACGATCGCTCCTTGGGTGGACTGAGAAGTCTTTGAAACATCCTAATCCTTGTCATTCCTTGTAACTCTCTCCCTCTGGTTAGATCGATTCAATTGGATGTTGGTAGTAACACCATGAATTTTTCGCAATGCTTGAGTTGCTTTAGAGAAGTTCATTGGTATCAACTGACGTTGCTCACAATGCAAAGCTATAAAGCTTTACCTGGCGATTAGTTTTCGTCTGTTGTGTAAGTTGTTTACTTGTTGAATGATGAAGAATAATGCCAATATTTTTTTTCTATTATTTTGCTAATATTTACCGAAGGTTTATTTTACAAATTGGCCCTGAGATTATTCGTATTCTTTTTTGCAAAATTAAAATTTCAAATGCAAAAAAGAAAAAACAGATTTGCTGTACTTATGCGTTTCGCTGTGGAAATATACCAATGGAATCAAACCCTAAAAAAAATCTCTCCCAAAATTGCCTTTGAGGTGTGCACAGAAGCAAATGCAACCGCCATAATTAATCAGGAACTTTATCAAATTATTTTTTAGACGGACAGAATTACAAACATGGTTAAAGAGAACAGATTTCGTCCACAAACCACTCTATATTTTTTTCGAGAGCTTTTGCACATGTAATATTTGCATGCAAATAAAATTAAATTAAATAATATAAAATCTTCAACGTCTTTCAAATTAATCTCATGTACAATAATGCAAAAGTGTTTTTTCTCCAAATATAATTTTATAGGAATGCACAGAGGGAAGTCGATATACATTCATTAAAAAGAACCTTCCTAGTTGCCTTTAGCCAAATACCATTTTCAAAAGGAAACTTTCTCCTTAATCATCATTCATTCGTACGATCCAGTAATTGTATTCACAATAGTTCAAGTAAAAAAATTTCCCCAAATAAATTTTCGGGGGTAAAGGTAGATAGGTTCCCTTACGGTATTTTGAAAGAATCTTTCAATCAAATAGCTTTTCAGGAGCGCACAGAGGTGAGTCCAAGTGGATATTCAAACGTTTTTCTCGCAAATGCCCTGTCAGAGAGACACAAGCAATAACACACAATATTTTAAAAAATCTTTTTCCAAAATCTTTCCGTCAAAGCCCTTAAGAAGCTATTTGTAGATTTATTTCACTCTCAGACCACAGATCCAGTTTCCTGAGCAGGAAATGAGATGATGGGAGGCGATTTCTTTTGTCTAGTATATCTTCCACCTTCAAACGGAAATGAAAATGGGTGGGAAACACATTCATAGTGTTTTTACAGGTCTAATAGATGAGAAATAGAGTATTCCTTAGTTCAGAATTTAAGCATCTTGCATCTATATCTTCCTGTATGTGAAAAGAAAATGGATGGATGTGGACTATGATTAAGGAAACGGATGGAAAGAGGAAAGGAGTATGTAACACACCATGATACAGTCTTAGGTACGGAAGAGAGTGATTCTGACTATCGGTTCTCGAAAAAGAAAGACCACTTAAAATATAAAAAAAAAATACCACCGTTCAAAATCATTTTCCAAGCCTACACAGAGGTTATCTCACTTTCAATATTAAACAAGAATCTTTACACCAAATCGTTTATCAGGTGCAGACAAGTAATTTCAAGAACACCGTTTAAAAATTATCTTTCCCCAGTTCGTGATCCAAATATACAAGAGGGTAAGCCTAAGTACAGTATTAAAAACAAAATTCCTGCGAATACACTCTCAGCCGTAGGCCAAGAAACTGCACGTGAGATAAGAAAGCTCGCTTGTGCCGACTTTGCAGATGATAACTCCAACACGGAACCAATCTTCTTTACCTCCTCGCAAGTGCCTGTGCTATACGATGTAGCCGACGGGTCCCGCCAGCCCTGAGAAACCGCATAAAAGCGGAAAAGAATTCGGCAGAAAGAGGACAAGTTTCACTGAGCGAGGGGCTTTTATTGGAGTGCCTTGCAGTTTTCAGCTTTGATCTCGAATAGTCAGATGACGACTTACTAGCTTATCGTAGGAATAAGTGAAAATAAAATGATGGCGGTACCATTTATTGTCAAAATAACTCTTACTTTAAGTTTCTGTTGCAACAAAAGAGGGCACTTTCCTTTATCATTTTCAGTATAGGAGTATAGACTACAGAGTTGAACAGGAAACGTTGTTTATCATTATCCACTACCTATCCGGTCACGTAGTTAATAGATCGAATTTCTTTCGCCATACTACAATAAAGAAAAACGAATAAGACAGAAATACTCCACTTTGAAAAAAAAAAGGCTGAGGAAGGTAGAGAGATGAACATTTTTATTTCATGAAGTTACACGTCAGCGAAAACGATTCCGGGGTCATTGGTCAAACGTGCGTTAGAATAAGAGATATATGCTATGAACCCTTTACTCGTACAAATCTCAGTGTTCTGCTAACATTAATATATAATATTATTATCAGATGATGCAATGTATATACGAACACACACGTATA
>NC_087200.1:131838564-131861064 GCF_015104395.2 Macrobrachium nipponense
GCAAGATAGAAGGAAATTGTGTAGAATTGCAGTTTTTACAAAGGGTTTGGCACTCTGCTAGTGAGCCTTGTGTGGATGTTCATCCACGATTCAGCCGATTAAGTGGAAATGGAGCAGAGGCTGTCCTCTCTATTTTTGGGGAAAGCCATCCTTTGTATGAGAAACCATTTGAGATAAAAATAGAAAAAAACTTAATTATTAACATAGGACGCTTTCTGATACAAGGAGTGATCATTCCACACTGCTATTCGAAAAAGAAAACCACACGTCAAAACCAAGAAAACAACATTAGAAAACCTTTGCCTTAAAAAGCTACTGAAACCTTATAAAACGTCTACATCTTTTCATCTGAAATGCAACATCATTTCCATTTCCATGTGTGCTACACTGACCCTCTAATGATTATTATAAACGACACGAAGGGGTGTCCAACGAAACAGAAAGAGAGAAGAAGAGAGGACACCACTGTCAGGTAACATTCACTGTCAGCTAACGGATCTTCTAGTGCAGGTCATGTAAGGAACGAATGGCGAATGTGCATACACCATACATCGGTGTTTCCGTTCTTTATACCTCTCACATTCTTGGGTCGCTACATCAGAAATCTTTTATTTTAATGTATATCTTAGAGTATTACTCGGTGTATAATTATTTTGTTACCATTCATATTTTCTTCAACGGAAGCAATCCATGAAATAGAGTGTAAATATGATTGATATATATGTGTTTATACATATGTGTTTGTGTGTGTTTTTTAGTGTATTTATGTATATATACATATATAGATTAATACCACAGGAAAATGACCGCTGCAAGATCAGTAACAAGCTCTTTCCTGTGGTATTCCTTTATATAATGATGTCCCGTGCATCTTCTGTGATTTTTTCAGCATATATACATGTAAATGTATGTGTGTGCGTGTGTGTGTTCCAGTGTAATGATGACAGCAATTCCGATAAGTTATTCAAAGAAAATGAGAATATACCTGGAAAAAGAGGCAATCTCAAGAAAATTTGACTTAACATCTCTCAGGTTGTTGTAAAATCAAAATTATGGAAACAGAGGTAATGAAACAAAAATTATTCAAAAGTTTTAATAAGCAAGCAGTGAAATTCTAAACTTACGATAGTAAACAGAACAGAAAATACAAATTACAAATAAAGAAAATGAAAAAACAAAATCTAATGGCAATATAAAGATAATGCAAAGAAATGAAATAATTTTGTCGCGGTATCAGTCCCTTGCGTTGTAAGCCCATCCACTGGGTCAAGTACAAGAAGCGTCAAGTCAATAAAGATGTTGCGTAAAGTAGAGGGATGTTCTTTTAAATCACTGATAAAAGAGCGAGAGAGTTTGTAGGTAGAAAAAATCAAGCAAATGAAATATTAGCGTTGAGTATATGCACTAAATTTCTCAAGCATCATAAATCAAAGCGGAGTCAAATGGCAAAATATAATTTGTCATTTTCGCAGTGATTTCTTTTTTAGGTTGCTGATGTCCATGAATGAAAAATATATTTATATCGTCATTTATTATTAGGCCTTTTATGAACTGTAACTATTTATTACCATCTAGTTTACTGAACATCAGATTTGCTGCTAGGTATGTAATCAGTTGTTTTCTCAATCACAGCAATTTGTGAACACTGTATTTATCATTATCATAAGCCCACACTCAGAGTGAAGTTTGTTCTTCTTCTTTTTCTGTTCTTTTTATTCTTCCTGGGGCTATATATAACCTTAAAGCAACTTCGACAGTTTCAAAATCGGGCTGTGTTGTTGAGAGGATGAAAGGTTCAAAGCCTCTCCTTCGACGCTGCCGCAGATTTGCTCTCCACTCCAGAAAAAGACACTAACATAATTTTTTTATTTTGTTATTGTATGCCTTGAGTTGATTTCTGGCACGCCTTTGTCATTTGATACGACGTCTAACGTCGTGGTATGCCGCTCAGATGCCGTGGGTAAGCGCCTCCCCTAGGGCAGTGAAAAATCGTTGGCTCTGTCATGATCAGTTACTGGGTAGTGTGTGGTCTGCGATGGGAGGTTGAAACCAACATTCTTTGGAAGCTTGAATTTCAAGTCAATGGCGCCTGTCTGTATTGTTTCATGTGAATAGGTTTCATGTAATGAAATAACAATAATAATAATGATAGATTTCCAGCTGCCCCATGATTCAATCATTATTTTACTGGTTGTTCTGAAAGGTATTATATAATACAAAAGAGTAAACTATATATTTATGTCGAGTCATATACTCTGTCAGAATAAATACCCATAATTAGTTTAGCAGAATTGCTGAATGCACGATTGTTATTATTATTATTATTTAGGAAGCAGACCCTCTCTCAAGCATACTTTATTAAAAGTAATGGCTACTTCAGCAGCATTCCACTTGTAGAGATTCTTCTCTATTTTCCGAATAGCGGCTTTTTCCGTGCTACTTAGACAGGCTAGTAGAGCGCCTATGGAGGTCATGATCAAATACAGAGCCCAAAATTGGTGTATATATTTGAATTTTACAGATAAACTATGATACCATAGTTATTCAAAGTCATTAAACGATATATATATATATATATATATATATATATATATATATATATATATATATATATATATATATATATATATATGTCTCTCTCTCTCTCTCTCTCTCTCTCTCTCTCTCTCTCTCTCTCTCTTTCTTGAAGCGAGCTTTCGTCTGGAGCTGCCAGACATCCTCGGGCTGGGAAGCTGAGGGTGGACTGATCTTGAAGCGGTGTCCGTCCTCGTTTATATTTGGAGTTGACAGCAGGGGAACCGCCCCATGCTGATCTACTATTGGCTGGTGGCGGTAGGTCTTCGTTTTCATTGGTGGCTTGAACCGGGTCTCAAGCCACTTTCCATGCGTTGATGGTTACGATACTGTAAGTCCTGCAGACAGAAGGCGCAGTTGAAGAAGAAATGCAGACCGAGACACCGACTGTAGCTCCTGTTTTGTATAAAGAAGCAGGAACACAAACTGAGGAGTTTGTAGCTAAGCAAAACAGCGAAACTCAGACCTGCAAACAAGAATACAGAACTTCAAGCGTCGGAAACGAATACTTCCTCGTAGGAGAATATCAAATCAGAAAGTTCCTGCTGACCTACGAGGAGTTTGAGGACTTTTTTTAAATAGAGCCATCTTTAACAACGACAGTGGCAGTGGTCATCAGCTGTTCTCTGAGCTCGTCCACGCTCTGTTGGACCTAGAGATCAGTCTCCCAGATGACCTCCTGTTAGAAGATTTCAGATACAGATCTCAAACATAAAGATCGCAGCTACATGAAAAGTGCTGTTTATAGCATTAACTGCTTTTTCTTTTACTAAACAATCCTCCTTTCCCCTCCGTTTTTCGGCCGCCTCACGTCTAACGACCGAATATTTCAACTGTCACTCTAACTACCGCTTAAGCTGTCGCTTATTTTTGTTATCCTGTTTCTAAAACTGATAATATTTCGTTTTTCCTTCGTCGTTCCCTATTGCTAAACGATCGACGCTCTCTGCTTTTTTTTTTTCTCGTAAAGTGAAATATGGTACTTGAACTCCATAGAGTTGCGCTTTTTTTTCCGTTTTTCTACGACTATAAATTTTTTCGATTTCATTACTGGCTATCTCTGACTCGCCAGGACTCGCTACTATCGATCTTTATCTTCTACTAATGGGTACTTAGGGTTTAAAGGGTTTGTAACCTTGCCTATTCACTTTTCCTTTCACTTTTGAATCCATACCATTCCACCTGCACATTCCATAGAAATCATAAATAAAAAGATCGCCTCATATCCTTAAATCACCAATGCACCTAAAAATAATTCAAATGACCTACGGGCTGCTACATTAGCTAAAGCCCGTGCTGGCATAAAGCCAGCTTAATACTCCAACAACAACAACCGCTTCAAGATCAGTCCACCCTCAGCTTCCCAGCCCGAGGATGTCTGGCAGCTCCAGACGAAAGCTCGCTTCAAGAAGAGAGAGAGAGAGAGAGAGAGAGAGAGAGAGAGAGAGAGAGAGAGAGAGAGACATATATATATATCGTTAATGACTTTGATAACTATGGTATCATAGTTTATCTGTAAAATTCAAATATATACACCAATTTTGGCTCTGTATTTGATCATGACCTCCATAGGCGCTCTACTAGCCTGTCTAAGTAGCACGGAAAAAGCCGCTATTCGGAAAATAGAGAAGAATCTCTACAAGTGTAATGCTGCTGAAGTAGCCATTATTATTATTATGATTATTATTATTATTATTATTATTATTATTATTATTATTATTATTATTTGTCCTGAAGTGTAGAATATTAACGCTTCACGCCTGAGTGCATACTGTAATGAAACAAGTTGAAGCCCGTCATTAATTTCCAAGTTTCCGTGCAACGGAGTCAATACCTGAAAATGACATAATAAGAACAAGTATATCATAGAATATTAATTTACATTTTTAATTTTACAATTACTTCCTGATAAGGTAGAAAATCTAAAGTGTGACAGTCCTACAATATTTCGTGTGAGGACGATTTTCAAATGAAGAACAGAATTCAGCAACATTTAGCATAGAGACTTCAACTGTCAAAGAGATAGCTATCAGAAAAGGGATGTATGCTTCTCTTCTGATTGTGCGTACTTCTCTTGATTTTTAATAGTCTTCCTCCAGTAAACTTAACACGCAAATTAAAAACTAACTAAAGGAGAATAGAAGCCCTGATTCGTGTAGAACAAGTGGAGAAAATCTTTTTGGATAAAGATATAGCATTACAATTCCGTTAAATCTCGGCCATGATTTTATTCAGTACACGAAAAATGGAAAATAAGATTCCCTTTAAACAAAATGACAAAAGCTATAATGGATAGACAAATCCTTTCAATATTCAGGAATGACCTTGAATTCCACGAGACAAACTCGTTGGTTTTTAATGCATTATGCTTGCTAAAAAACTGAATTAAGTTATAAAAATCTATTGAATTCCTTACACATTTTTCGTTGCGGCATGTTTCGGTATTATTAAGAATAACTAAAAACCGATATGAAATCAAATTATTAACAAATACCAAAGCCAATCCTTCTTGGCGTGGACCCATCACTACTGAGTAACTTGGCACCTACGGAATGCGACTTTCCATTTTTTCTGAACTTTATAGACACGGTTTTCAACATAAGAGGAACTTTTAATGTTAGCGTATTAAGCAACTTTTCGAGATTTTGTCTACAAAGAAGCGTGCGACTTTGAAGTGTACGGGTAGATCTAAGTCGGTAGTAATGACCATGTGATATATTTGGTAATAACAACAATAGTATAAGAAACAAAAAGTGGATGAAAACGAACGCTGAAGATTGAGGCATAAGAAGTTCAATCAAATTAATAACATACATTTGAGTTCTTATTTGTTGGACGAAATGGTTTACCATTTGGGGTATAATATTGAAATGTAGCAAAGGTTAAAAAATTATAACATCATCACTGATGGTACTACAAAAGAAAATGAACTTTCATAAAGCTAAAACATGAATAGCATATCTACCGAAGGTCCTGGCAGAAAGAATTACCAAAAAAAAAAAAAAAAAAAATCTGTAACAAAAACTGAGATGCAAAGCGCGTTGCAGGTCCACAACTTTGACATCAGACAGAGAAAAATCATTCACAGCAAAAAAAAACAAAAAAAAATAATAATAATAAATAAAAAGCTAAAGGGACAAATTAAAAACAAAAAGGGAAAAAATCAATGTTAAGAAAACGTGGCGGGAGTTGATCGAGTGCTCAATAAGGTACTGGCACCAGAGATGAAGCAGAAAGAAAGTGTTCATTGTTTTGAGTTGCTGAGCCGTAAAAATCATTTAAAATATGAAAGGACATATATTCTCAATTTTTTTTATTTTTTTTAAACAGTAAGTTTGCTATTTGTATTCATTTCTTTATCTGCTTCGTGTATATGTATTATATATATTTATATATATATACGTATATATGTATATATATATATATATATATATATATATATATATATTATATATATATATATATATATCTATCTATAGCTATATATTATATGTATATATATATATATATATATATATATATATATATATATATATATATATATATATATATATATATATATATATATATATATATATATATACTATAGCTATAAGATATATATATATATATATATATATATGAATTTTTTCCTATATACACGTGGCATTTTTCGTATCAACAAATATTAAAGGACATTTGTAGCTCGATGGTATATATATATATATATATATATATATATATATATATATATATATATATATATATATATATACATACATATATATATATATATATATATATATATATATACATATATAGATATAATATATATATATATATATATATAATAATATATATATATATATATAATATATATATATATATATATATTACACGTATATATAAGTGAACGATTGCATGTATGCACATTTCTTTGTACTCGTATGTTTGTTTGTAAATTTGTTCACTATGTTAATACGAACCGCTTGACCAATCTAGACAAAATTTGTCACGGGTTTCAAACCCGTACCCCGGCTTCCTTCACCTACCTCCCATCCCCCTTCCCCTTTTCCTTTGTAATTTATGTGGTGAATAAATTCTATGGGTTTTCACACCTCATTTCATGTACTTAAGACCATAGAAATATATAACATAAAATGCTTTTCAGTCCCACAGTAATACCTGGATAAATTGGACTGACAGTACAGTAATATCTGGATAAAAGGGACATTTTACCAAAGCAATACCTGGATAAAATGGACTGACATCACAGAGCTGGTTAACGGTGGCAGACAGCACAGTAATACCTGGATAAAAAGGACAGTCATCACAGTAATACCAGGATAACAGTGACAGACAACACAGTAATATCTGGATTAAAGGGAAAGGCATCACAGCAAGGCCTGTCAGTTCACACACGACTGTTAGAAGGGTGAACGTTCGCATGAAAAAGTAGAACTGTCCGCGAACCATCAACTCAAACCCCCCCACCCTCTTCTTCTTCTCCTCCCTTCCCTCCCCACCCCCTTTCCCTTTCCCTTTTCCCTCCCCTACACGTAGACTTCTATTCGTTTTTTCCCGGGCAGTGGACGGGTTAGGTCAGTTAATACTATACCATCTATCTATCTATCTGTATTTAAATATGTAAATATTATATATTATATATATATATATATATATATATATATATTATATATGTGTGTGTGTGTGTGTGTGTGTGTGTGTGTGTGTGTGTATGTGTATGTGTGTGTATGTATGTAGTGTGTGTATATTGTATGGGCCTCTCAGTGCTTTAGACATTAAAAAGAGTGAGCTGGAGTGGCTAGTCAGCAAGATCAAGATATCCTAAAAATAAAGGAGATTAAGTACCAGAAGGTGGAACTAAGAAAAAATCCCCACAGTTTCACTAAGAAGTAATGGCTTGAGTGGTCGGACTAAATTAAGGAGGCGGGAAGGAGATAACTTGAAAGGCTAAAATATTTATGTAGCCAGGGACCGAAAGGACGCAACAAGGACCGTTTAGTAACGCTTACAGTGTACCACGTGAGGTGCAGTGACTGCACTAACCCCCTACAGAATGCAAGAGAGGTAACTGGAGTAGTGTAGTGCGGTTGATGCGCAGCCGTGATTCTTCTGTGTAGGTTTTTAAACTGTTACTGGTGTGGAAATCGTCTTGTCCGCAGTTTTTTCATAGTCCTCGGCTTATTTGGCATCATGTTGTAGGGTTATGGTTTTTTCCCCCACCTTCAACTATCATCTCTCAAGAAGTTAAGATCCATGAATTTCAAAAATCCTCTCTTTTGGACATGACTGAAATAATTTCCTACCTAGGGACATCCACTCTGACTGAGCAAAGGACAGATGAGAACTAATGAATCAGTGAAGCAAAATAAAAACGAAGCTGGAGACTAGAAGAAGCCTAGGCAGAGCCTATGTACCTGGATGTTATATATAGTTTACTTGCTGCAGTACCTGTCCTCTTTGTGTGCAAGAGCCGGCGCCGGTATAACGTTATCCCAGTCTATAACAACAACCATAACGATTTGCTACCGACACATATTGCAAACCTGTAGCCTTGAGGTTGATGGTTGTTAACCTGAACAATCTCCCCACTTGCTGTTATAATCTAGTTAGCGCGAGGAATGTCCAACGTCAGTATTGCCTTTGCTTATCGCTGACGTAAGTATTCCATCATCAAAGTTCGAAAAAGTCCAGAAAGATGAAAAGTAGGAACATCTGTTGCTTTGTTAAAATTGCAAGCACTTTATTTGCGAGTAAGAAATTAGTCAACAGATGATAAGTGGTGCATGTCAACTTGGAAGCTACAAAGAAAAAACTTGCCATCACCTGGAAGAATTAAATGCCTATCTCTGAAATAATTTGTTGTTTCGTAAATTTTGCAATAAAATTTTTTTATACTCTAAGTGATGCCAAAAGCAAACACAACCCGAAGCGTTTTTCGTTGATAGTCAAAGGGCACCCAGAACAACGCTTAGCCACTGGGTTCATTCCTCGAACATTTTGTATCCAACTGAAGTACGTAACTGCAAGCGTCTGCTTTGTGAGCTAATGACAGTCAGCTTCAGTCCTCTCGCCATGGTTCTGCAATTCCATATTATAACTGGAGTCAAGAACGTTTTGTTAATACCATTAATTTTGAGCTTAAAGCACTACATTTAGCCGAAGCAGTAAACGATGAAAGCTTGATTCAAATGAGGGGTTATACTGAAAAATGGATTTTTAATTGGGTGGGTTTATTTGTTTTATATTCATTGGTTTTATATGTTTTTGAAAGTTTGAGCATGTATTTCTGTAGTACTACCTAATACTTGACTGTTGTTTTAGGATTATGGAAAGAAAGGCACTGGTTTCATTAATATTCAGAAATAATGGTGATAACTTTAATTTCCATAGTCAAAACTGATTGAGAATACTCATTTTCACGAAACTATTAGAACTATCTGCGATGTTAATATTCTAGTGTCATTGTCAAGCAGATTTCTTTTACTTTATTATGGTATGTTCAAAAAGGCAAACTTGAAAAGTGTTGAGGGAAACTACTGCATTGTCCTCTTTCAGTCATACTGATGCTTATTGTTTATTGTGCGTTATTGCATCTCACATCAAGACAATATTCAACAAGATTAAAAAGTTTTGTAACTACTTTTATATTCTTGTTTAATTTCTGTTATCTTTAATGTAAGTTCTATTTTGTCAATGCTCATTTTCCTGTAATGTCCAGCAAAATAATTATCTGTAGTTCATTTATGTAATCTACTAGTGCAGGGGTTCTCAACAGGAGGTATCCATACCCCTTGAGGGTATGAGAACCACGTACTGGGGGCAGGGGACTTGATCTCTAGATATTTGTATATATTTGATTTTAATGAGTCAATGTATACATGGTTACATATTGTAAAAAAGTAACTATATAAAACTATAAATGCTTTTGATTTTCCTGTGTCTTCTATTCCTAGCTATTCATACCTAAAGTAGTATCTATTAAACTAAGCATATTAAGATATTGTCAAGAAATAGGACTTAAGTGGACTTAAGCAAAGGGGTATGGAACCATATTGGGCAATTCATTGGGGGGTCGGGAGTCATCAAAAGGCTACGAACTCCTGTAGTAGTGGATCAAATATGTGATTTTTTTCTGATTAATCTATTTTGGCTATTGATTGTTTCATTCTTTCTTTTTATTTCAATTAATTGTGATTGAACGATATTCCATTTTTATTAGTTCTCAGTTTTAATTCTGGCTCATTGAAATCTCGTCTTCACTCCCTTTCTTGTAGAGTTGTTTTTATGGTTTGTCAGTCAGTTGCAAAGTCCAGTATGTCTCTACGCATTTGCATTCGATTGCCAGTCTTTTTACTCTCCTCTCCAACGATCAAGTCTTTGGGCGCGCTTACAAACACATTCTCAAGCTATTTATATTTTCTAAACCCTCTTTTGCCGTCTTTTGGAGGGGATAATACCTGATCAGTACAGCCTTTCTGTTCTTAGCAAGTCTGTAGGGATTAGGTTTCTAGCCCCATGACCTTTTCTTGACCCCAGCAAATAATGGAACCATATACAGCTAGGTGGGTCGGTTCAAGTGCCTTGCAAACAAGACCTAGAGTTATAAAACTCAGTTACAGTGCTTGTTCAGATGATGTGCCTCACAAATGTGGGCTGCCTGGTCAACAAACTCCACTTCATGATATATATATATATATATATATATACAATATATATATATATATATATATATATATATATATATATATATATTACATATAATATATATATATTATATATATATATGTAGTATGTAAGCGTATGTGTGTGCGTTTATAGGTATATATATATCATATATATATATATATATATATATATATATATATATATATATATATATATATATTATATATATATATATACACTTTCTCTCTAATTGTATTATATTTCATTCGTTCCTGGACAGTGTTTTAGTAAAGAAAGAACGAAAGCGCTTGGATTTTTTACTATCATTTTCCTGTGGGATTCGCATATTATATATATATATATATATATATATATATATATATATATATATAAATATATGTATGTATATATATACATTATATACATATATATATAACATATATGAGAAAACTTTCATAGCAGTTTATCCGTAATTCACATTACATTTCATAAAACGACTTCACCTCATGCAAAGCTGCTGTGGAGAGCAACCCGTTATGGATTATCATTGACCAAGACTTTCATGACATTATGTAACGAACAATAACAACAACACCCAAGAATCGCAAATTTAGCTGCAGATTTGTCATAGCCAATATTCATTTTAAATCACAGTCAATGATTACTGTCATCGTAGTCGTTGCATAATGAAACAGAAGTATTCAGACAACGTGATCCAGATGTATGGCAAATGATTACTATTAAAAATAATGCTTAATTTGAACCAGAAATATACAGCAAAACAAAACAACCACACTAAATAGGTGCACTCGAATACCGCAATAATTTTACGGGCGCATCTGGCAACAACAATGGAGATGACAACAATAACATTGCAACGTCATTTAATTTCGAAGAGCAAATGAAAGCCATCATACTCAAAGAGGGCTACTAAAACAGTTGGTCTGTGCTTCGCTCTCATTAGATGTCATCGAAAGAAAAGGATGATAGCAGATGGTAGGTGTAATTTAAATTAGAAAAAAAAGGGTTTTCACAAGGCTATATACTCGTAATTCCCTGTCTTCATACGTATCAAGCAGTCTGTTAAGAGTATAATGATAAAGAAGAAAACTCTCTCTCTCTCTCTCTCTCTCTCTCTCTCTCTCGCTCTCTCTCTCTCTCTCCTCTCTCTGTCTGCCTTGCTTGAAAATATCTGTATCTTTTTAGATCTAACATTGACATTGTATAGTCGTATAATGGATTAGAATGCATTATATATATATATATATATATATATATATATATATATATATATATATATATATATATATATATACATATATATATATATATATATATATATATATATATATATATATATATAATAGCGCGTATGTGCATGTGTATACTTTTGTCCGTTAAAAGTTTTTAGCGACTATCACCGAAGATCAAACTGATGATATTCTTAGTAAGCCTATTTATCTTATGCCTGATGTTTCACGTGGTGGTGTTCTGGAACCTTCGTTATTTGATTAATTACCAGTAACGTGAATATCGACCTTGAAAATAGGATAACAGAGCATGCAGATGACGCAACTCATGCTACAGTTATTCGCCCACCACTAACACTGGCTGGTAACGTTGTTATAACGAACATCTGGAGGAAACCACCGAGTGATGCAGTCGGTGAAGTAAAGAACTGTATGCTCCCAAGCCATAGTTTATTATAAACAGGGGAAATTTTCTTAAACATTTCTGGATATGTAGCAATGAAGAGGGTTACTTTGGACAACAAGCTTTCTTCTTCACATGATTTGAAGTACGTAACAAATAACACTCCCGGAAAACGTTTTTGTTAAAAGTTTCCAATATCAGTAAGGAAGGTGGGATTAGTGCCACCTGCTTCATATCCACTGTCCTGACACTACCGGACAATTCTGTTGTTCGGATGTCATCCACATCCTTTTGCTTTTTATAGAAAAAATGATGGAAGTTGTGGTTTCATTTTTTCACAAAATATCCTGACTATGTGCCATGACATCACGTTACCAAATTGCTATGATCTCGTATAATTTGCTCTTCAGTAGATCTATGACCCAGTTTCGCGTCAGCGTTTGTAGATGTCGATGCTTGAACTTTTCCTGTAGGTGGCAGAAATGCTAAACTAAAGAGGCTCGCTGGTTTTCTTTCATTTTTCCTTTATTCTTTTTAGGTACACTTCCTATTATTTAAATAATTTATTTATTTTTTATTCTCGTGAGTTTCACTATACTTTTCTTGACTTGGCTCTTCGTTGCACATAAGATGTTCTTTCCTGTGTGAGCTTGCTCAGCTAGTTCGGTATAAAAAAAAAATTTGGAATAAAAGAGGTCCCCCCCCCCCCCCCACCTCTCTCTCTCTCTCTCTCTCTCTCTCTCTCTCTCTCTCTCTCTCTCTCTCTCTAAGAATATTAATGAGTTTCAGTTAAGAAAAATGTATTATTACTTTATGGACAGATATTAGGAAACAGGAAATGCCACACTGACCATATCTAGAAAAACATTAAAAAGCGTTCTTATGCAAAGGGGAAATGTGGACTTCTACAAGGTTTTCAGTCTTTCCCTAAACAATCAACCTTAATATTAGCTTTTGAATTAAGATTTCGAGTTTTCCGAAAAAACAAAATTAACTTAAGGCTTATGAATCATAGTTAAGACATAATCATCGTTTTTTAGAAATTTGTTTATACTCTACTATACCTCTGTTTTCATCATCTGTCCACCCGTAATAAGTTTAGCTATACCTTTGCACCTGGTGGAACTGAAATGTTCCCTTTCAGTCCCTTTGGTGTCTGGCAAATAATTTGTGCCGAGCTCTTTAGTTTTCTGTAAAAGAAAACTATTGAGATGGCTATCTGTCTGTCTGTCCGCACTTTTTATGTTTGCCCTCAGATCTTAAAAACTACTGAGGCTAGAGGACTGCAAATTGATATATTGATCATCCACCCTCCAATCGTCAAACATACCAAATTGCAGCTCTCTAGCATCAGTAGTATTTATTTTGTTCTAGGTTAAGTTTGACCATGCACTGTCGGTGCCAACCGCCGACGCATCTTCACCGCATACGGGGAGAAACTGATTGGTGCCCTGTCGTGACTGAGAGTTTCATACTGCAGTACATCGAGAATTTCATCAGCATTTAACCCTGTACGGAAAACTCGATTACGCCAAAAGAAATTTGGCGTATTTTTACTTTTTTTTTTTTTTTTTTTTTTTTTTTTTTTTTTTTTTTTTTTTTTTTTTTTTTTTTTTTTTTTGTATGGTGTTTTTACGTTGCATGGAACCAGTGGTCATTCAGCAACGGGACCAACGGCTTTACGTGACTTCCGAACCACGTCGAGAGTGAACTTCTATCACCAGAAATACACATCTCTCTCTCATCAATGGAATGGCCGAGAATCGAACCCGCAACCACCGAGGTAGGACGCAAACACCATACCAACCACGCCATTGGAGGCGCTTTTTTTTTTTTTTTTTTACTTGTTTATTATTGGAAACCACTATGGTTTGTTTCTTATTTGTAAATGCTGGCTGAAATAATGTTCCTTAATGTGTACATGGCTATAATATGAACACATTTCTTCTAGTGGAAAAGGCATTTAGCTATTTTGCTCGCTGTTTGAGTATAAAATGACAACTGGAAGAAAAATGAGTCGTTGTGGAATAATGACACAGACTGGTAACATCTTACACAATCTGTCACTCAGCCTCTTGTCAACTAAATACTGAATTTCCGTTCCCCTTGTTTGCATTTTGTGTTTGTTTGGAGAGTGTCACAACAGTTTGTTTTATATCTCTTTAATTTTCATGTACGCATGCAATATTTCACTGTATCATTTTACAGATTATTTTCTCTTTTTTATTGTCATTGATTATTTTCTTGGCCATCTATGTGACTGTAACTCATTTGCCAGTGATCCAGGATCCTAAAGTATTTTCCATCATTGAGAGATTTCTTGGGTGATCAAGCGATTCAGAAAGGATTTTATTCGTGAAAATTAGTTTACATTGCCTTGGACGCACTTTCCTCCATTTAGTGAATAAAACAGTGAAGAGAGGGATCCAGAGTGCTTGGACAGCCAGATGGAAGGAAGCAAGCGAGAATAGACGTAAAGTAATAGGGTAATAAGTGTTTGGTGTAGCTGGGGGCCCGAAAGAACACTGCCAACATTGTGGAGTGATAGAAGGGGCGGGGCTATGGGTTAGTGCACTGATGGCGTAAACAGTCTGTTTTTTAACGTACCCAAACAGTGTTTTCCTGAAAGTTGATGGCAGTTCTGTGACGATATCACTATTGAGACTGGTACCAACATTTACCTAAAGTAGTTAAAGCGAAATATCCTAGATGTAGGTCGATAATTATTAAGCATCGTCCTACTCTATGTATTTATTTGCAAGCTAACATTCTACCAAGAGATAAGACCAAGATACATACATGCGGAAATATAGGCGATACAATGCAAAACAATTCAGCATCTGAGCTTAGCATACAAGGAGTCATATCCTACAACATTAGATAGAACTAACAGAATTACTGAATGTGAGGCACTTTAAATATCATGAGTACTAAGCATGACATGACATCAGCAATTTCATATACAGCAACGCTTGAACTGATAGATATCACAAAACAAAGTTTTTCGATCTGGGGTGTTACATGGAATCTAATACGCTTAGTTATGTTAGATCTCTCGCGCGTATTTACGAGACACACCCAAGTTTCCTCAGACGCTGACTTATCGCTGAACAGGCATATATAACAGGTTTGTAATGAATCTTTAATCCAAGCGATATATATATATATATATATATATATATATATATATCAAAGATATTCTTGTAGGGCTTTTTTTATACAACTATGTTGGACTAATTCACCCAATGATAACAAGGAGTCTTCAATGTAATTGTTATTAACAGGTTCTTTTGATGCCTATCTAGTTAGTTTCCTGATAGTAGGAGAAACTCATTAGTGGTACATTAATTGAGAACGCAGAGGGAGTGAACATAAATAGGTAGATGGAAAACGTGTAAGAAACCCACAAGGCAAATTTATTATGCGCATCCAGTTCTTATTCGCTGAGATCTAGTAATCTGTTTGCTCCCTCTTCGCCTTATTTATCCATAAGAACAATAATACTTTTATGATATTAGTTTCCAAAATGAATTTTATTACAAAACTCAAACTTGGCAAACTAAAGCACCAATAACTTGTCAGTCCATTCATAAATCCGAGTATAAATTTTCAGTCCACTTTTTGAAGTTACCTCTAGAAATGGTCATCATAGAAAACAAGCTCGTAAGGCAATGTATTAAAAGAGAATGTTTCTTATGGGTGGGTAACTAAGACTTGTGCAGGAAAATTTTTTTCTTTACTGAGATGTGAAATAGACGATATAAAAGCTTAATTGACACTCTTTTAGGATAAGTTATAATAATAGGAGCGGCATGTAGTAGTAGGGAGACAGGGATAGGCATGAGATATCCTAACCTTTCCTGGAATGCCGTATCCTGACCTAGCTAAACGTTAACTTCCTAACTGTGAGGTTTTCGTACCCCACCCCACCCCCGACCCTCCAAAGTGCTACTGAATTACTTCAGTTTCAAATGCAACAATGAACAAGTACCACTGGATCAGGTTCAATTTAAAACGCATTTAGTACATTATTTGTGTATTGTGACTTCATAAAATCAAATTACTATAGTCGTCAATTCCAAGGACTGTGAATAATTATAAAATATTATCGAGATGTGCACATCTGTCAATCAGTATATTCCTTATGACACCATTGGAAAAGGAACGGTCAGTGATTATTGCTCTGTTTAGCAGTTACTGCTTATCACATGCTCTTATCAAAGATGTGGGGAGACACTTGTATGTCTCAGTGGGTGAGTTACCTGTAATACTATTTTTTTTCCTTTGATTTTAACTGCATATCTCGCCCATGTTGCAGTTGTTCGTTGTTCTAGAGCCAAATGCAACTATACAATAAAAAAAACGGACCGTAATATGTAATATCTTGAGCCAAATAAACCTATATATACAGTTTTAAAAAATGACGGTAATACAAGAGGGAGTTAAACCCAATACAAGCATTCATACTAGTGTGAATATAGATATAAATATACACAAGTAGTCCTTATCTTAGTGTGCATGAGTGTTTTTATTCAGCGGAAAAAGATTCATCGTGTGTCTTTACAGTTTATCTCCTCTTCAGTTCACTTGCTTCCTGTACACTCACGGCTTCATCCTGTATATAATCCGTGTCTGTCATTCTATATCGATATCTCTTTTATTCCTGAAGCATAAATGAGTTTAGGATACGTATTAGAAAGAAAACGGTATCACCTTCACGCTTTCTAATTCCTATCATCTGTTAATTCACCGGGAATTTTGTCTGACTGATTCGTGAGCACTGAATATTTGAGGCATTAAATATCTGTACTTGATACACTACAGGCATTATTCTCCCAAGTACCCTAACTTTTATCTCAAGCGGAAGCTGAACTTCCTGTCATTGAATGTTTCGGTATGTGGTGGGGGCTTCCATCTGATGCTTCCGTGAAGTGACTGCTATTCTTTTAATGGTGTTTCGTCGCAACTATTTTTCGCTGAATAACAATTGCAACAGACTTTATGTTCAACGCTGTTCCCATTATTCCTTACCCTTATCGGTATACCACTTTACCATTGCGTTTTTTGTATAACTGATGTCTTTTTCAGGGACGCAAGTATGCATTATTACATTCTAGTCATGTAACGCATGTGGGTGAGACAGTGATTCATGCACACTACTCTAGACTCAAGGCACATAGTATACATAACTTGTTTTTCTTATCCTTGTTTTTCTACAAGGGGATTTGGCTGTCTGGAATTCTTTCATAATTTCCTCTTATCTATTTCTTTTCATATTTCACACATATTGATCTTGGAATTCGTTTGTCTCTTTCCTCCCATTTTATTTTTCAGTAATTTTATCCTATTAATTTTTTCCTGAAATCAGTTTCCACAAGGGATGCATAGATTGGCATACTGAATTTTATGAGAGCTGGAGTGTAAATAGAACCAAATAACTTTATATATGATATTTCAAAGTTGAAGACGAGAGTTAAGAATATAGAAAACATAAAACATGGGCTATGTACAGTACATTTCTCACAAAAGCTTTAGAATTCTTACTTGAATTAGGAATCAGATGTTCTACATAAGAGACGAAATTACCTCTTTCAAAAGAATTTTTAGTATGCTCATCCCTTCAGAATTTCAGAACATGACCGTAAACATTGTAATTTCCTTGCGCTTCCGGCTTTAGCAGCCATACACAGACACACTATATATATACATACACACACACACACACACACACACACATATATATATATATAATATATATATATATATATATATATATATATATAAATAAATATATAGAAATGGGTGTCCACGGTGATTTACAATATCCATGAGGGAAATAGGAAAGATGCTAGGTAAGGGATAATAGCTGCAGACGCAAACATGTGGGATAAAAAAAGAAGGAATTTGGTGATCATGAGCACAGTGTGAGTCATGATGTTAAAAATCAAAAATACTACGTTTTTTGGTGATAATGGAGAAAAGCTGCATAGGAAAGTAAAAATTTTGAAAGTGTTGGTGAACAGAGGAACCCTTGAAATTAAAATTGATAACAGAAAGGGTCAGAGATATATACATACATATATATATATATATATATATATATATATCTATATATATATATATATATATGTATATATATATTTTATATATATATATAAATATATATGACATATATATAGATATATATATATATATAATATATATATATATATATATATATATATATATATATATATGTAAGTATATTATATATATATATATATATATTATATATATATATATATATATATATATATATATACTCACCAATGGCTCTATCTCCTTCCAAGAGGTGGCTTCAATTTAAAGTAAAATAGTTGCTCTCAAATTCATTTCCTAACTGCTGAAAAATTCCACATCACCAGCCACTTCATATGCGTCGACTTCCCTACACACTACACATATGCAACGTGTCCTTGATTCTTTGGTGCTTCCTGTTTTTGCCTAAGCAAGTCCATGACGTGACGAACGTCTTCTCGCATTCCACCACCATCTTCATATTTTTTTTCAAAAATGCCTGTTCGGCTCACGAATTTCCTTCCTCCAAATATCCATACCAACACTTACTATTCTAAACTCCTTGCATCTCTGACCCTTTCTGTTATTAACTTTCATTTTCAGCTTTCCTCTGTTCACAAATCTTTTACTTTCCTGTGCAGCTTTTCTCCATTATCACCAAAAAAACGTAGTATTTTTTCTGAACATCATTAACACACACTGTGTTCATGATCACCAACTTCCTTTTTTTTTCTATCCCACATGATCGCATCTACAGCTATTATCCTTTACCTGGCGTCTTTCTTATTTCCCTCACGGATGTAATAAATCACCATGGACACCCATTTCTATACCAAGCAGTCCATCAATATGTTTTGAAGAATTCCTTCTCTCATCATAAAAATAGTCTATTCATTCATTTTCAACACAACCTCTACACCAAATGTTTTCACAATTCGCCATAGTAACATCTAAATTAATTTTCTCACAAGGTTTTTTTTTTTTTAATCTATGAACGCCACTGGCTACATTTACCTTTCAGTCTTTAATTTTTCTCACCAAAAATATCATAACAAACATCTGATGCTTACTACGTGCATCCTTTCCTTGACTGACACTATTCTTCCTCTATAAAATCCTGTTATGTTTCTCAATTTCGTAATTAGGATCCTTTCATGATGCTTCCGAAGTAGAAAAGTGACATTACACTAATAATTTCAGGTCCAAATGATTTTTGCAGTTACCTGTATTGCTTCTCAATTATACTGTTAGATAAACAATCATTCCTGTCACCTATTGCTGAGTAATCATTCCCGCACCCTGATGTACTCAACACTTCTCGTAAGCTCAGTCACTCCACCTCCGATGTAATGCATCATCATACTTGTAATCCATCAATTCCTAGATCCTCTCAATTCTTCGAACTTCGAATCGTTCTCATAACCTTATAAACCACTTCTGTGCGCATTCTCTAATTTACATTAATCCCTTCCACTCTCATATTAATCCGACCTGTTTTGTACTATGGCACACATTCAGTCAATCTTTGAACTCCTCACTTTATCGGCGCCTTCACTTTATTTTGTTGAGCTTCATATATCCCACATTTCTGAACTGACTTCGTTCTAGACCGACTTTTTTTATGCATGGGTAGGGCTTCGTCCTTCGAATTATATATATGGTACTGCCTGTCATTTTCCTGTGGTATTCGCTTATATACTGAAGTCATGTGCATCTACTTTGATTTTTTTAATGTAGATATATAAACTTATATATATAATATATGTGCGTGTGTGTGTGCGTGAGTTTCTGTGTGCTACGAGTGTGAGCATGTGTTAATATTTCATTCCATTTTTCTATAGAAAGGGATTCCTATTTCAGTCGAATAAATAGAGGATTCTACTTTCATTTGTAGTTCTACAAGATTATTAAAAGCAATTATCCAAGTTCGTAACAGCAAATATTATCAATGTGCCTAATGACATCACGACAATCAGTCAATAAAATTAGGAGTCAATGAAGCGAAATTTATTATATTAAAAAAATAAATCAAAAGTTGGTAGATTGGTCTTGACACGTGATCCAACTTCACAGAAGATATTCTGATAATCCGCAAGTAAGGTTTTGAGGATTTAGGCGCGCAAGCAGTGAGAATGCAACGACAAAAACACTTTACCTCCACTGCCAGGTAAACTCATATTCCGGATCGCCTTGCCTCACACTAACCGGACTATAAAGTTACAAGATAAAAATGAAAAATAAAAAAGCCACCGAAGGTCTAGAAGGAAATAAAACGAAACAGTAAAGGGACTCGTAGTTAACTCTTTATGATTGTCGTAAAGTAGAGCTTATTAGGGTGTCACTCACTGGGGACTCACAACGGATGCCTGCCTGAGCTATGACGCAGGAACGTTTTTTCCTCGTGCTTGCAGTCTTTAAACATAATCGTCGGTATTTCTGCTTACTCGGGTAGCATGCCTACAAACTAACTTGTTCTTGTTCTTGTTCTTGTTCGGGAAGGGGGAGGTGTTGTAGGAAAAGTCTATAGAACAGCCTGAAAAGGTCTGAAAAAAGTTGTTTCGCGTTGAGTTAAACATACAGGATTTCTGAGATAGGATACTTATGATTTATTTATTAGAATGAAAATGTAAATGAATATTGTACATGCTAAACAGTCAGAAAAATTATTTCTAATAAAATGTAGCATATTTATCATAATTTTCGTTGGTGAAACAAGGCTATTTGACCGTAGATTTTAGTAAGTTTTGATTTACGTTAAAATTGAAGAATATAGCGTTTACAACTTATGCGTGCGGGGATACCCGAGTAAACCATCTTCCTCGCCTCGTCTGTTTTTGAATTAATAGTTTCAGTTTTGTATTAATCTTATTATCATGGTAGTCTCCCAGTAGCCTCATTATTGAACAGTGTCGGTTATTTCGTTTAAAAATACAGCCTCTTATGTCAAAATTGTAAATTGATTATCGATAAACGAGGGAAAGATCAAGTAACTACTAACATCACTGTATTGTTTGAAACACCTTAGACAAACATGACGTAAAAAATGAAATGCAGATTACCTTATAACACCCCAGGCGTCCAATAAATGAAAAGATATTTGTCCTCATGTAACCTGTACCTACTATTTATGTACAATGGAGCTAAATATTTTACTTTATCTATTTCCTTATTTTACCTCCGGGAATTTAAATTTTCTCGAAGTCTTTTGAAATTCTCAGCACGCTGTTAAGGTGCCGAATTCTGAAATACAGTATACAGATATTTTCCAATACAGATATTTTTGCAAAATATCCATCACCTTAATTGGTACATCAACTCACGACTATCTACCAAACAAGGTTATTATACTCTTTCCCTCTGTGAGTATCTTTCCATTATTGCATTGAACGCATCTCTGAACTTTATTAAATGAAAGAAGAAAAATAGGGTTTAAGAGCATTTTTAAACAATTCATATACTCATACATACATGTGCTGTATATATATATATATATATATATATATATATATATATATATATATATATATATATATATTATATATATATATATATATATATATATATATATACAGCACATGTATGTATGAGTATATGAATTGTTTAAAAATGCTCTTAAACCCTATTTTTCTTCTTTCATTTAATAAAAGTTCAGAGATGCGTTCAATGCAATAATGGAAAGATACTCACAGAGGGGAAAGAGTATAATAACCTTGTTTGGTTAGATAGTCGTGAGTGTACGTACCAAATAAGGTGATGGATATTTTGCAAAAATATCTGTAAGAGGGCATTCCGGCTATTGCAGTTACACACACGTATATGAATAACTTGATCACGAAATGTATAAAACGTGGTGCTATGTATAAATAAAGGTAAGGTCATGGAGGAAAATGAAAACACGAGAACTGCCGACATCTTTCGGTCTTAACAATCCTTTACTTAGGCAAGACGATCAGAACAGAGAAAAAACACAGTACAAGTATAGTATACAAATGGACATTACAGGATTAACATAAAGTCCAATTCACTTTAAAGTTTAAAGAAACGGAAAAAAAACGCCCATGGGCTAGATTAAAAATCTCTGTTTTTCTCTGTTTTGATCAGTCTTGCCTTAGGTAAATGATCGTTAAGACCAAAGAAAGTTCCCGCGTTTTCATTTTTCTCCGTGGCATTACCTTTATTTACACGTTTATATATATATATATATATATATATATATATATATATATATATATATATATATATATATATATATGACTGACTGGTAAAAATGCTCTGTTACAATAGAATTCCATCTAATAAAAGGAGCCCATAAAAATGCCAAAATATAGAAAGGAAGTATTATATTTCAGAGACTGCTGTCTCACTCTGAAATGTAGTACTTACTTTCAATATTTTGGCGTTTTTATGGACTCGTTTTATTATTATTATTATTATTATATATATATATATATATATATATATATATATAATATATATAATATATATATATATATATATAAGTCATATCACATTTCCGTGATTCATATACATATATCGAGCTACACT
>NC_087200.1:131866064-131883564 GCF_015104395.2 Macrobrachium nipponense
CTTAATCAGTCACGCGGATTTCGTTATTCTTTTGCTAAACTTTCGACTGTTTCATATCAGCCTCACTTTTGCCAGTGCAGTGTAACGTTTAATAAGTGCTTTTATCGTGTAGAAGACGTTTGTTAAGGCAATCCTTGGCACCTGTGCACTGCCTTGACCTTGCTTGATATTTCTGTGCCTTGTCTGAACTTAATTCGTAATCCTCTCCGTTACAGAGACCTTTAGCTGTGGAGTTCTCTCGCCTTGATTGCGGCTTCCTTCCCCATGATTATTGACCAGGATCTGCTACGTCTTAGTTCAGCTATCCTCTGATTGTGTTAATGTGAATACATGTAATTTTAAACTTATCCTAACTTGTTTATCTACGATTCCTTGAAGTAGAAGCCATCACTCATGTAAAAAAATCCCCTTTTCTTCTTTTTTTACGATTTCTTGCTCTTATAGCAGTCAGATCCCAGAATTTCATATGGTAAGTAATTATCTTGCCTAAACCCAGAAATTAGCATCATCCTAGAGCAGAATCGTAAATATATATATAGTTGTGATCTGCTCGTTCACTCCTGGAAAATGTAATCTTACACTAAAAAAAACTGGCCTTGAATGGAGGAACGAGAGATCACAACAAAGAAAAAGAGAAAAAAAAACTATGGCAGAAGGCCGATATTACTGATAAAGGAGGAATTTACACAAAAGCTGGACTTTAGTTTAAATGCACTATATATACATTAATTTACAGGGGTCCAGGAAGTAATAAGGTGGTTGATTGACGATCCACCGGAAACACGTGGCCGGGCAACCAGACACAGAGTTCAGAATTTTGCACAAACGGGTTATTGTAATACAAGTCTTATTACAAGGGGTTCCCAAATTCTCCCACAATCAGGCACGGTGTTTGTCTGGAAATCCTGGGCTTGGTAGTCTTCTTTTCTGCTGATATTCCGTGCACTATGGAAGTATAAAAATACTTGGGATTTCCCCAGAGGAGGCAGGGGGAGCAGAAGGGGTGAAGTGGTGTCTGTAGGGCGAAGTCTGAGTAGCTTCTGAGAGAGAGCTGCTGGGTCACTGCCCTTTTAAAATTTCTCTGGGTAGGCTCCGCCCAAATCTAGATTTTCCCTGTGGGGGGTAAATTCAGGACAGCCAATGGGAGCAAAGAGAGTTTGTCTAGAGAACGGAGGCTTTCATTTCAAAGGGGCAACTTATATAGATAAGGATGAATTAGTCTTGTTATAAGAAATCTTAATTCTGCTTGGTTCTGGCTTAAAAACGTGAAATATATATATATATATATATATATATATATATATATATATATATATATATATATATATATATATATATATACATATATATATATATATATATATATATATATATATATTATATATATATATATATATATATATATATATATTTTACAAACCGAGAGAGGTCTGCTTCAGGTTCGATATTATTATAACAAAAAGAATTCAACACCAACAGTTGAAACTGGGGATATGAATATAGAAAGAAACACTAACACAACAAGGTTTATTTACAAGCTTACTAACAAAGATAAATGCAGATTGGTGTCTCCTATTTACATAAAAGGTAAAATCTACACTGCATGAACTGGGGGAACAGTGAGGTAATGAAAGTGCTTGCCGACCAGTTTTGCAACTCGAAGCAATGGCTTCACAAAAGGAGAACTCTAATTGTAGATGCCTTCTTGCCTCCATATTGCAGAAAATAATGTCTACTCTTGATACTTGAAGGGCAGGAACTCCCCAAAACCTCTAGCAGAACGTTTCTTCTCCGAAGTCTTGCTCAATGTCGAAATCACTTGGTCGTCCACTCCTAAAGACGACTTGACCAGAATTCGACCAATTCTCGGGCACCTTTTTCTCTCTGATCCTTCGTCCTTCTTCTCTTATCTCTCTCTCTGATTATCTCTGCTGCCGATCTCTCACTGATAATCTGATTTGTGGCTCTTACTGATGATCTCTGATCTCTGTGATTAACTGATGATCTGCCTTCTCCTACTTCGTCCATTGTATTTATACGGCATTCTGGGGGCGGGGCTACCAGCCAGCGTCCCTGACTCCCGAGATGACGGAAATGATTTAGAAGAATCTCCACGAATATTACATCTGAAATCGCGCGTTCCTCACGTCACGTCGGCGCCTGTCAAGCTCCACAACAATCCTGCCGATTCTAGAACCATCAACACATGCTCGAATGCCACCTTGCTGCAGAACTTCTTGAAGATGCATTTTCCTTTCCTTTATCTTTCTTTGCTATAAAGCAATTACCATTACACATTCCCCCAAAAAAGAAAAGAAATTAAATCAACTGATTTTATTTTTTTCTAAAGAGAAACAAGAATTAAACAGCAGGGGAACAATTCTGCATAAAGCTTTAATCCAGTCAAACATGCACGCTTCTCCACTCACACACTCACTCGTGCAAAAACAGAAAACGGTCACTAGGCTACTCATTCTGAGAAATCTCTAGAGAGGCTATCAGCTAATACATTATCCTTTCCCCTTATATGAACTATCTTCAGGTTATTGGGAAATTCACGATAGCTTCTATGTTCCGATCCTTAGGACAGATTTTACCAAGACCTACCTTATGTCCTAGATAAGTAATAGAGGTTTTCCCAAATTTGCATTTCCTTAGATTAAGAACGAGATTCGCTTTGGTAAAGGCCTCCAAGACTCTCGCCAAAGTCCTTACATGATCCTCCCAAGTCTCTGAAAATATCACAAGATCATCTAAGTACACGACACAGTTGTTGATGCATTTAAAACTTTATTCATCAACCTTTGGGAAGGTACTGGCTGCGTTCTTCAAGCCAAAAGGCCATAACTTTGGGCTCGAAACCAGCAAATGGCGTTATAAAGGCGGAAAATTTTTCGGGCTCGTTCACTTAAAGGTACTTGCCAATAACCTTTAGCCAAATCAAGCTTCGAGATGAACTTGGAATTTCCGATTCTATCTATGTAATCGTAAATCCTGGGTAAAGGAAAATTACTTTGCTTCGTTACACTTTTTACCTTCCGGAAATCAATGCACAATCTATCTGATCCATCTTCCTTTTTCCCCAGAACTACCAGGGAACTCCATTCACTCTCGCTAGGTACTATCAAATCATTATCTAGCATGTAACTAATTTCCTTCCTCACAGATTCTGCCTTTTCTGGGTTCAGACGATATGGACTTTGCCTAATGGGTATCGTGTCCTGCAACTCAATATCATGTTCTAAAACATTGGTCAGGCTTAGTTTGTCACTTATAGTTTCAGGATAATTCACTAAAACATTATGTACTTCCCTCACCTTTCCTCTTCTAAACCCTGATTAAAAACTTCAAATTCTTAAGCACCTCAGAGTTTTTCTCAAAAACTAATTTATTTCTGGGACACCGTTACTACAGGCACGGGGCATTTGTTGTTATTTACTTCTTGAGCAAATTTACATGCAGCCACTTTGCTCTACGTTTACCCATATTTATTGAATAATTCAGATTCCCCCTCTTCTCTAAAATTGAAAAGGACCCTCGAACTTATACAAAGAGGGACCTTCTCTGGACTAATACTAAAACTTTATCTCCTACACAGAGATGTCTCTCTCGCTCTAAGATCATGTTTCCGTTTAGTTCCCCCTTGAATCTCCCTCTCGTTCTCCTTCGCTAGTTGCCAAGCATCTCTTAAACTGTTTTTATAATACTCTAGATTAGTGATGTAGTCCTCACTACCTTCTTTATTCATTAAGTTACATTTTAACATTTCCAAAGGACCTTTAGCGGTGTGACTGAAAACAAGCTCAAAAGGACTAAATCCTGTAGCGTCGCTCGATGCTAACCTTAAAGCTAACAGAACGAATGGTAACTTTCTTCCCAGTAGTGTTCGAAGTTCTTACACAATTTCCGTAAGCAACTCTTTAACGTTTGATGAAATCTCTCCACAATGCCTTGTGATTCGGGATGATGAGGTGTGGAAGTTACGAATTTAATGCCTAACTCTTTCATTCTATCCTTGAAGTATTTGGATACAAAATTACTACCATTATCACTGTATAGTACGAGGCAGACCAAACTTACCGCTTCTTACGGGTACTGCCTCGGGATAGCTAGTTAGTCTATCAATGATTGTCAACAGATATATATTCCCTCCCTTACTTCTAGGCAAAGGTCCAACCATATCGATAACTACTTTCTCAAAAGGTTTGCCTAACGAAGGAATATTACACAACGGAGCTCTGGGGATTACTTGATTCAGTTTCCCGGCAATTTGGCATTCATGACAGCTTAAAACATACCTCTTTACATCATTTTTCATTTTAGGCCAAAAGTATGCCCTACTAATGCGCTTGAAAGTTTTATTTACTCCCAAATGTCCTTGCTCATCGTGTGCTAACTTCAAAACTAGTACACGAAGCTTCCTAGGAACCACTAATTGTTCTGTGATTTCTCCTTTACTACCTGACTTCGGACGAACATAACAACACAAAACTTCATCCTTTAAACAAAAAGTTTTCTTACACACATCATCGAGATCATCATCCAGCTCAAACTCAAAAATTCGGGTTAGTGTCTCATCCTCTCTCTGCAACTCGACTAGCTCATCCTTATTCAAAGGGTTAGTGCCTACTTCATCACCGTAACTAGTACTAGATACTGGTACATTTACTACGTTACTCTCGACAGCTACACCTTCCGTTTGGCTATCACTGACAACGATAGAGTTAGGTTTCTCAGCCAAACTCATGCCAAGATCAACCTCGCCACCTCTATCACACTTGTTCGAATCCACGAACTCACTCACGTTCGAATCCACAAACTCACTCTCATTCGAATCCACGAACTCACTCTCGTTTGAATCCACGAACAAATTATGACCGTAGTCTATGTCTGTATCTAAACCTGACCTAGTTACTACCATTTCAGGCACTGGAATATCCCTCACAACAGGATTCACATTCTTGGATAAAGCTAAGTCATTACCGACAATAATGTCAACGCCATCAACGGGCAAACTGTCAACCACTACAAGTTTCACTTCTCCTGATACTACCTGACTGTCTAAATTCAACTTCAACAAAGGACAAAGAACACAAGTGTTAGGAAATCCACCTAACATGACTTTTTCTTCCAAATTGATTTCTGCCCTGTTCGGCACACTCTCTCTCCTAATCAGTGAGACAGCAGCTCCTGTGTCTCGAAGCAAGACTACTTCTCTCGAACACACTCCTCCAAGAGAGGAAACTACGTCTTCTGACAGAAATTCATCAAAGAATTTCCTAGTTTCTCTCATCACATCATTCCTACTTGACGAAAGGTTAATTAGCAATACTGGTTTCTTACCGTCCTTCCTTTCTACTGCACAATTTCTCGCTAAGTGCCCTTTCCCATTACATCGGAAACAAGTTAATTCTGAGCCACTAGATGCCATTCTCTTACAAACCTTAGACGTATGACCAGGTTTTCCGCACGTATAACAGGAATAGTCACTTTTACTCGCATTGCTATTACTAGGACTGAAACCTTTACCGCTTTGTACTCTACCAGACGAAGGATCATTTCGTTTCTTAATAACACTCAAATTATGAGTTAGACTATATTTGTCAGCTAACCTAGTTGCTCCTACAAAATATACTTCTCGCCTATCCTCTATATAAAGTTTAGTCTCAGGGGATACATTATCTTTGAAGTTTTCTAACAGCACCAAGTTCTTCAAACTATTAAAATCATCGACTTTAGCAGAAGTTAACCAATCAAAAAACAGCCTTTCCAACTTCTTACCATATTTTACATACGTAATATTTTCATCCTTTCTCAAACTTCTAAATTTCTTACGGTGCGCCTCCGGTACTAGCCTATACGCGCTAAGAACAGTTTCTTTCACGATATCATTATCACATTCCTCCATAGACATGCAACTATACACAGTAAGTGCCCTACCACTCAAAACTGACTGTAAATATAAAGTCCACATTTCTTTAGGAGAACCTACTCTTTCCATTAACTTCTCAAAACACATGAAATATTTCATTACATCTTCCTCATCAAACTTTGGTACTAATTTCAGCACTGCACTCATACCTAACGTATCAGCTTCGTTTTCGTTCTCGCCTGTCCGACTGTTATGAGTACTTTCCCTTAACCGAGCAATTTCCAACTCATACATATGTTCTTTCTCTCTTTCTTCCTTCTGCATTACCAACATTTTTCTCTCTTGCTACATTTTCATTACTTCTCTCTCTTGCTGCATTTTCATTGCTTCTCTCTCTTTCTCTTGTTGCATTGAAACTGGGGATACGAATATAGAAAGAAAAACTCACACAACAAAGGTTTATTTACAAGCTTACTAACAAGGATAAATGCAGAATGGTGTCTCCTATTTACATAAAAAAGGTAAAATCTTACACTGCATGAACTGGGGGAACAGTGAGGTAATGAAAGTACTTGCTGACCAGTTTTGCAACTCGAAGCGATGGCTTCACAAAAGGAGAACTAATTGTAGATGCCTTCTTGCCTCCGTATTGCAGAAAATAATGTCTACTCTTGACACTTGAAGGGCAGGAACTCAAAACAACCTCTAACAGAACGTTTCTTCTCTGAAGTCTTGCTCAACGCCGAAATAACTCGGTCGTCCATTCCTGAAGACGACTTGAACAGAATTCGACCAATTCTCGGGCACCTTTTTCTCTCTGATCCTTTGTCCTTCTTCTCTTATCTCTCTCTGATGATCTCTGCTGCTGATCTCTCACTGATAATCTGATCTGTGGCTCTTACTGATTATCTCTGATCTCTGTGATTAACTGATGATCTGCCTTCTCCTACTTCGTCCGTCGTATTTATACGGCATTCAGGGGGCAGGGCTACCAGCCAGCGTCCCAGGCTCCCGAGACGACGGGAATGATTTAGAAGAATCTCGACGGAATATTGTGTCAGAAATCGCAGTGTTCCTCACGTCACGTTGGCGCCTGTCAAGCTCCACAACACTCCTGCCGATTCTAGAACCATCATGAGAACAGGCACCTCCAACACATGCGCGAATGCCACCTTGCTGCAGAACTTCTTGAAGATGCGTTTTCCTTTCCTTTATCTTTCTTTGCTATAAAGCAATTGCTATTACATATATATATAATAAGATATATTTATATATATATATATATATATATATATATATATATATATATATATAAATATATATATATATATATATATATATATGTGTGTGTGTGTTATTTATATATATGTGTTATATATATATATATATATTATATATATGTATATATATATATATATAATATAGAGTACTGATAATCTTCTTAGGCACGAAGATATGTTAATTCAATTGTATTCCACATAAGAAAATGAAGAGTTTTCTTAGAAAATGCCCAACAGTTTCGTCCCCCAATGGACCTCTTCTTGGAGCATTTATTAAGAAAAAGATAAAGTTTACAATGTATGTAGCTAATAAAGGCCTATAATTTTAAACATATGGGATACCGTTACCAAACTCAGAGTGCTAGTTTTAGTTAACGGTGTTCCATATGTTTAAGATTTTAGGCCTTTCTTGGCTACATACATTGTTAACTTTATCTCTTTCCTTAATAAACGCTCCAAGAAGAGGTCCATTGGAGGACGAAACTGTTGGGCATTTTCTAAGGAAAGCTCTTTCTATTTTCCTATGTGGAATACAATTAAATATATACATACACGTATGTGTATATATATATATATACACACACACACACACACACACATATATATATATATATATATATATATATATATATATATATATATATTTATATATATGTGATACATATTGTATGTATGTATGTATATACATATACATATAAATATATATATATACTATATATATATATATATATATATATAGATATCATATTATGAGGTTGTAGTCCACAGGGGAAAAAAAAAGCTGAAATTCTTTTTAGCTCAACAGTTTCGGCCTCCACTGGCCCTTATCGAGAGCTGTTTATTAGCTCAAGCGGCTTCTGTTTATTTGATCATACAATCCAAATTATGTGGAAACAGACCATCACGTTAATCCAGTGCTATCCGCTTTTCGATTCGGACACCATAAAAAAAAAACAAAGAAAAAGAATGATTTGCCTAATGGGTTTCACCGGCATGCAAGGGTTGGTGGCTAACCAGAATGAATGAAAGCACCGTATTTCCGAAGTCCAGTTTACTCTCGGGAGACAATAGCTGATATTCCACAATAAAGGCCGTCGATGAAGGCAACAGGAAATGTCTTGATTGCAATCACTCAGTCATGGGTAAGACAGGATACACACAGGTGTACATGTTTCTTGCCCGTCTGTGTGCGCGCCCGTCATGAGATACATGTGCATGCATTATTCATGTGTGTATAGCACCCAGAAAAGGGCACTAACGAGAAACCAAATAAGCGGTGCTAACTGGATACTGACGCTAAAGGTTACTTGGAATGCCAATGATGTCTCTTGCCTTATCCATGATGTGCTCCTGGGAAAGCATGTGACACTTTTAAAAGGAAGGAAGGTGCCGTTGCAATATCGGAGGAACCTCAGAAAAAAAAATCAGGCAAAGGCTACTTACATTTTCATGCTGATGGTGTTTCTTTAAGGATCCCTGATTTTTCTAAATGAGTGAGTTCCTAAAAGGTCTAGGGATGTGGCTCACTATGACATGCATTGTATTTATAGAGCAGGTGCAGGAGTATCACTAAAAGGATAAGCATTAAGGCTCTGAAGGCAGATGATCGTCTTTTTTTTTAAGTAATTCTATATTTTCTATATTTTATGTGACTTAATTTCACTTATATATATATATATATATATATATATATATATATATATATATATATATATATATATATATATATATACATATGTATATATATATATATATATATATATACCATATATATATATATATATATATATATATATATATATATATATATATATATATATATATCCTTAAATCCACAGCAGAAAGTTAAGTGAAACTGGGGCCTTGGATGACAGACATTTACATACAAAAACAGAAAGATGGGGCGGGGTTACAGTTTATTCATCTGGGCGGCGTGCTTTTTAAGCAAAAGGTATAATCCTGGATGTCTTGTTGAGGTGGCTTCAATAAAAATGGACTCCAACGGATTCCTTTTCGGTGATCTTTGTACCCTGCAGATTATCGAGGAAATATCCCAGTTAATAGCATGGCCTTATATACAAAGACAGAGAGATTCGCTTGCATGTAATGAGAAGGAAAAATCTTAAACAATAAATGGAAATTTACAAGGAAATTCCAAAATATATATAAAAAAAGATTCTAAACTCTTTTCATTTTAAAAACACCTGAGAAAGAGTGAAGTGCGAGGGTGTGAAAGCACTCGAAATCTGTGCCAGAAAAACACACTGACGTCATAAGAGCGATAACTGGCTGATAATTAATTAATGAGAGCATGTGGTTGGCATGAGAAAAGACGCAGATTGTCATGGCCTTATTTTGAGAAAGAGGGTTACATGCACTGACTAAAAAAAAAAAAAAAAAAAAAACGTTACAAGGTAAACAAGATTCAGAATGACCCAATTGATCACGTTCTTGGTGGCTGCTCGGCTTGATGTAGGAACATGAGATATTCTGAGCAGCCATTTGTGTGACTGTAGGAAAACTCGAAAACAACAAGGAGCAAAGTAAGGCTGACATTACGGTACGGTTGATATTTAGTCTATCTGTACGGTACGAAATTGTGGTACGATAATTTTACCAAAGTACGGCACGGTACAACACAGGTAGGGGGCAAAAATGGGCAAAATTCCGTACCGTACCGTACCGTACCGTACCTTAGTTCGGGATATATCACTAAGCAATTACTAATGCATAGTGAATTCGCAAGTAGATCACTAAGGTACTTAACATTTCAGTAGTAGTAGCAGCAGTAGTGATAGTAGTAGTTCTATTGTAATTAGACATTACCAGTAGTAGCTACAATATTATTATCATCATTATCATTATTATTATTACGACAACTAGATATATACGCACACATGTACATATTAAGTCTTTTTGCCAATTCCACCTGTTCAACATTGAAATTTTCATAAAGAGCCGATTTTACTGATGTATACTGAGTTTGCTTATAGCACTACGATAAAAATACGGAATTACGGTACATTATCTTTACCGTACGGTACGGTATTTTAGCCAGGTACCAGTACGAAAAAATATTCCGTACCTTACCGCTCTACCAGTCTTGGAGCAAAGTAATGATTGCGATTCTCTTATGCCTATAGAAGAATGTGCGTAAATCATTATTAAAGAGAAAGCTTCGGAAAGACTGTAGCAATCCATCTTCGTGTAAGGACTGTTCAATCTGGTGAATCAGCTGTTGGAAGAGAGAGGCCCTTTCAAAATTATATTCTGAGAAGCGACTGGTTGTTAGTTATTGTTGGTTTAAAAGGGTAATCCATACCTGCTACGTGTGAAATAGGAAAAACAGCGAGAGAGCATTTTAGGGGAGCTTCGTGGAGCAATGACTGGAACGATGCATAACAATGAGAGAGGAGGCTGATGATGAATCATGTGTGATCATTACTTGTTCATGCGGACTCTTCCCTTCAGAGGAAGTTACAAAAAAAAAATATGATGACGTTACGGTAGAAGTATGAGCTGCATCCAAAAAATAAACAAGTGAAGCATGATGATCAAAGTTGGAACGAAGAATGATTTAAGATTTGAGCAAAGTACAAAAGGGTTGGTTACATTACGGAAGAATAAAACAAAGTTCGACGAGCCAGACGATATAACAACAACAACAAAACGGAACAATAAATAATGTTTTGCATTGAAGTTACTGAAGAAGCAGCATGAGACAGAGAGTTTAAATTCTTCAAAATTGTCCGTGTGGGAGAGATGGACGAGGAGATTTGAAGGTCGTAGCACACAGTCTACACTTGTAGAGAGAAGAGAAATTCAGGTTGTTGAGAATAAAGACCCCTGGATGTAAAGTTAGATGGAAAAGCAATGAATCAACTTGTGAAATGTCTGGTAAAATATGCAAGACATTCTCAACTAGATAAGCAAATTGTGCGTATGTGCGTGAATTAGTACTTGAAGTTGTACTATGTTCATATAAATGAAATTTACTTTTATAATCTTATTCTCATTCCTGTGGAGTCTGTATATTTTCTGTGACATGTCACGATATATACTGTGGAAAACATTACCAGAATTAGTTCAGCATATAGTTAATTACTGCAGTGTGATACAAGTTAATGGCCTGAAACAAGAAATAAATGCAGGTTATTGTCTACAGGTATATTATGCACTCAGAAGCGTCCCGTTAAAAGACATAAGATGATAGGTCTCATTACCAAGCGCCTTTTTTTGTCATCAGGTATTTCATGATACTCTCGTTGCAGCATTTCGTCATCTCTTTGTTTTTATGAGAAAGAGAGAGAGAGAGAGAGAGAGAGAGAGAGAGAGAGAGAGCTCATTACTGATTTAGTGGTGTAATAACAGAGGTGTGTTTTGTTTATACTGGTTCTTTCTTGATTTCCTCTAGTGATCGTGTTCTCGTAACCAGACGCTATCAGAGACCATGAAGGACATTGGTGGTCATAAATGAAAGACCTAAATATATATATAGACAATGATCATTGTAATGTTGGTTTTGTTCCGAAAGCGCGTGTCGATCGAAGCTTCGCCCCACCTTGATATAATTAAATAAGGAATAAAATCTTTGCGCAATGTGCTGCCACATTGTGACTTGAGAAGCGTTGCCTTGAAAATAGCATACTCATAAAATTGTATGGTATCTCTCTCTCTCTCTCTCTCTCTCTCTCTCTCTCTCTCTCTCTCTCTCTCTCTATGTCAAGTTTCCTTATGGCCTTCCCATTTTATAAGGCGAGAAATGTTTTCCTGACGGAATTTGTATCCACACTACTTTTCCCTCACCTTTATTCTGCCTTTCTTTCTCCAGACCTTCAGCAGAAGGCGGCATCCAGCTAACCTCCGGCGGTCTTTCAAAAAAAAAACCGGTTGAGGCTATTTCGTCAACTTTACAAACCAGCAATTCTTTGATAAAATTCCTTTTGGTTTTTGTACAGATATATTTCAGGCATTACGGACCGTACGTTTCCTGCGTGTGATTATATTAATACCGCTACTGATGATAGTAATGATAGTGAAATAAAATCCTCCGTGGTTCACTTGTATCATAATACAGAAGGCAAGACTGAAATGACATAAATATCTTCCGAGCAACTATGAATTTAGTCCGGACTCTTTTTGACTGAAAGAAGGTAATTGCTTGTGAAATAATCTCAGATATTCCGTTTTTCTTTCAACGCCAACTAACCGACCTTCATGAACTTAATGTAGGACAGTTAGATCGATCTTTGGTTGAGCTTGTCTTGTGTTCTATGGCCAGAGAGATGAGAATCCTGCAAGTAAGTGGGAAATTCGTGCACATTTTACACCTTTGGGAAACTGCAACAGCATCAGTGGCACGTAGAGGCGCGGGAATCAGTAGATATATCCTCTGATTTAACCAGAATACTGTAATCTGTTGATGAAACTAATTTCTGTACTGAAGTTAATCAGTTCTTTACTCAACCTATAATTCCACAAGGAGAAATTGTGTCCTGACCCCGTTGCTGGCTCTTCGCCTCTCACTCTGGTATCGGTGTCAATTGATCTCTTATTGCTAAGGGACCTTAAAAGTTATGCAAACTTCTAGGAACTGACGAGAGGACGATTCAATTTTGAGATACAAAAAAAGAAGGTTACCCAGTTTTGCCTCAAGAGAACAACGGAATATTCCACTTTTTGCTATTTGCAGAATTTGGGAATTAGCATTTCATAACATTAAGTACAGATTAGAACATCATAATCAAGCCACCCACTATCTGAATGAGGCAAAGAGTCGAAAGTAGATTATGATGTGGCCTTGCAGAAATGCTTGTTAGCAAAGGTTGCCCGCTATCCAATAACCCGACAGTAGCAGTTTCATCTGATATATCTAGTCTTGAATTTTACCATGAAACAAAGTTTACGGGCCCGTGCCGCCAAGATGCTGGTTAAATCTAAACAAATGAAACAGAACAATATGAGAGTGGCTGAAGCGGAAATGAATACAGACAAAACCTGCGCATTGGAGCGGGACAATGGCGAGGGAGGCAAATTGGCCCATCGGCAATTTAAAATCAGTTATATCGGTCAGAAGTTATCGAGACGATAATCGAATCGACACCGTAACTGTTCCTTCAATAGGATCCAATGACATCTCATGAGTCCATAAACGGACTCATTTAATCTAGATGATAATGCTGCCTTTGCAGTCGATTAGTAAAGTTGTGCATAAAACAAGATTAATGGCATTATTTTCTATAACTTATAGATTATGTTTTATCCTATTAAATAGGTATAACACCAATGTCTAAAATGTATACGTATGCTGTATTATATAAAACACATTATTACATCAAATACACTGATAAATCAGTTTTCTTTAAGTGACTGATGGAAAACATGCTAGGGGAGGCTACCATGCTTGCATCAGCTACAGAAAACACACACACACACACACACACACACACACACACACACACATATATATTATATATATATATATATAATATATATATATATATATATATATATATAATATATATATAAGAACGAAGGCGAGTCAGCCAAATGCAAAATACACCGATCAGGAACAACAATGGCGATGTTTTTTAAATTCCTTAGAGATCTGTACAATAGAGAATGAACAACATGAATATGTAAGGTGTCTAAAATCGCTTATACATAAATTAAAATTAAAAATAAAGAAACAAAATTGCACGTATACATGAAAGTTGAGTTTTGGCCCAGAATATAAAATCGTCGTACCTTTTCAAGCAACATGTTCCGCAGTTAAATACCCAGTCCACCCCAACCCCTTGTATACCTACCTCTCTAAACTTATCGTTTTTGTATACGTGTTTTTTGGTTATAGTTTATCTTTTGTCTTTTGTCATGGAAGGTCGATGTCCCGTGCTCCTCAAATATTTCTTAACTGTCCTTTTTTTACTTATTTTTTATATGAACTTTTTATCAACATGCGCGCTTTTAATTTTTTGTGTAATTTTACGTCAAGCTTTTGTCTACTTTTATGTAATAAATGTACATTTTCTATTTTTCATTCTAATTTATGTTTAAGTGATGTTTAGACAACTTACAAATTCATATTGGAAATTGTTTATCCTCAGATCTCTGGGGATGCATTCAGCTGAATGCAAAACGCGTAGGCCTAAATTATAATACATGGCCATGTTTGGTCCTGCTCCTACTCCTTGTTTATTGCATATATATGTATACGTATATGTATATATATGTGTGTGTGTGTGAAGTTTAGCATTATTTGCCAAATGTATATAAATGCTGCAATTAAAGGAAGCAGGATCCCGGTTTATGACAGACAGTTTTTCCCGAGTGATAACACCAGCAATGGTTTCTTATCAGTATTTCTCAGCACATGAAATTAGGATGATAACGAAAAAAAAGGGTAAATATGACGTGAGAAATGAAAATATCTGGGAAAAGCTAAATGCAAAATATCACAATGACCTGAAAAGATAAGGCAATATGAACTGAAAGGGACAGGGTGAACTATTCGTGGCTATTCCGTTTCAGTTATCCACCCGAAAAATTTCCGATGCATTTTTCTTGAATCTTACGTTCTAAGTAGGCGTTTATCTTTGGAAAATGTAAATTAATACATGTACTTTCTGATATTTAGTATAATTTACTCAATTCTGCGTTAAAATGTACGGAAAAAAAGTTCTGCATGAAAAACTGTTTCCGAAAAACATTTCAAGACGTTGACTTTGACGGCCGTGTTATTCAATTTTGCACTTAAAGAAAACTTTTTTTTATAGCCTCTCACCTCGACAGCATTATTAACAAACATAACATATGTCTGATGGATAAAATTCAAGTTGTTAAATAAGCTTTCATTCGGAACACCAAGTACTTATATGAAATTTAACGATGTTACTCGGACACTCAACAATTCATTGCTAAGTTACCGCTCACTTTGCAGTGCATTTTCACCAGAAAAAAAAGAAAATAGAATAGATACCATTTGGTTGCTATGTGATATACACCACTATAAAAAAAATGGAGAAGACTGAAACACCTTGCATACAAACAAAATACTTATTACTTCACTGGGAAAATCTGGAGAAATTTGGGTAATTATTTTATTGTAGCAGAACAGAGAGGAGTTTGAAACTTAAGCAGTTCATGAGAGATTGCACGTGTTGAGCTCTATAAACAAGGCAGCTTGTGCAAGACGAGATACGACTAAGTAGGTCCATGGATTTCGTGCCTATTATTTTTCTGTTGCTCTTATATCAGTGGTCTAAAGTGGTCAGATTTCATGTTCAGAAAATTTTGTAAATTAGGAAACTACACACACACACACACACACACACACACACACACACACACACACACATATATATATATATATATATATATATATATATATATATATGTAGTATATTATATATATAAAGTATTTTGATATACGATAAAAACACTAAGAATAAAAAATACATAATTTTGTATAAATGAACTCATCTGTTTTGTATTAAAATAGCATGATTAGGGATCTTGATCCCAAGGGGACTATTTTATGGCAAATTTGAAATATATATATATATATATATATATATATATATATATATATATATATATATATATATATATATATATATATTACCATAAACAGTCCCCTTGGATCAAGATTCCTAATCAAGTTATTTCAATTCAAAACAGATGAGTTCATTCATACAAAATTATGTATTGTTTATTCTTAGTGTTTATATTCTATACCATAATACTATATTATATATATATATATATATATATATATAATATATATATATGTGTGTGTGTGTGGTGTGTGTGTGTGTGTGTGTGTGTGTGTGTGTAAACGTAAAATAAGTAAGGAATATTTGCACTCTGGAATTTCGACAGTGTTATTACATTCCAAAATCCTAAAATCTATAAAATGAATTATAATACACTTAACATAGTAAAGGAATACGAAAATTCTGTTAAATAATTTGGGTTACCTAAAATGTCTGGTAGGGACATTCATATTTAGATTTTGAGCACATACCGAACTTACTACTATCTAAACATTCATTCCAGAAAACATAGATCATGAATATTATATTTTCAAAGAAAAACTATATTTATCCCCCTCTGCTTCAGGCCCCCGACGTGTAAACTTACAGCAGTAGAGTCACCCTTCAAATCTAGTTTTCTTTTATGTTCAAAATATTAATAGAAAACGAAAACTAGTTTCTCCCGAAGTCCTGAATTCAATATTTGTTCACGAATAACGGTCTGTGTAAAACTGCTCTTACCTTAATAAACCTGCCGAAATAAGACTCAGAGGACATTACTACTATATTGTGTATTGTGAATTTAGTATACGAAAGTATTTGAGGACTACGTGCTTATTCTCTCGTTCGTTCAAAAGGTCAGAGGGAAATGGGGTTCCAAGTGAATTTCCTGAACGAAACATAATGAAACTTCGTGCTACAGTTAAAATGAATTCACTATGTCACGTGAAAAGCGTTAAACCATGATAAGGAGCTGCTTATACTCGCAAATTGAATATCACAAATGCATGTATTGCGAAAATATACCGGCAACGTTCAGTTAAGGACTATAAATATGCCGGAGACATGTGGGCTGTAACTTGTTGCAAAAGTTCCCATTGACCTTCAGAGGGCCCGCCTACAAACGCTTGCTCAGTCCCCTCCTACCTGTGTTTTTCGCTCGACTGTTAAGTTTTCCTTGTCTCAAAACTACCTTTTTTTTTCTTATCGCTTATGCAGTTCAAGGGGAAAGTTTATGGAAGGGTTCGAACTAATTTGACACACTGACTGGCTGACCGAAAAATTGAGGCTTTGTTTTCGTTTCCTTCGCAGACTTTGGTAACTGCATAAACGTTACCAGTATAGCTTTCTTTTTCTTCCTCATCGTTGCTGCTTGTTATAAAGCTGGCTTGTGGCTCTCCCTCTCTGATGGTGCTCGTGCGTCTTAACGATCATGTGTGTGAGTGTGCAGGATTCGTGCGCCCTGGGACCCAGCACAAACCCCTCCGAAACCATTCCCATAGTGAGTAACGGAACGGACGGATTCTCTAGTGTGAGTGAGTGCAGTGAGTAGTGAAGACCCAAACATACTCTCTTCCAGTGCTTCCTAAGTTTGAGTGCGCGAGAGGCGGCGGGAATTCTATACCACCTTGTTACATGACACATGACGCCTCCATATAGTACGTCGCCAAGATGTCTTCTAATTTCCTGGAAGAACTTGAGATGAAAGAGCCCACGCCGAGTATAGCGCCAAGTATATATGAGGTAAGTGGTGGAGCGAACCTCATATTTAAATATACGTAGGTACTTGAAAAGGAGCTGAGATGTGTTCTCAA
>NC_087200.1:131888564-131906064 GCF_015104395.2 Macrobrachium nipponense
TTTTATTACTTCTACTAAGGAGAGGGACCCATTATTAGGAGGCGGTTCTGAGAAAATACGAGAAATCAAATCTCGATGTGGATTTCTCTGTAAAATGTTTATTATAGTCATAAGTATGAATACTTCATATTTCAAACAATTATGTGATCTCTTTTACCGTCCTATTCATCGAATAGTGACTCTTGGGAAGGGTTTTTCCAGAGGATGAATTGATTGTCTTGTAAAATAATTTTCCCAAGGTGTTCGACAATTTTCTGATATGATAATTCGGAAAAAAATGTGTCAGTTTGATATTATTGCTGAAGCTTGAGACTGTTTATCTCCTTAACTTGAAAAAGCTGGCTGAACACTTGTTACTTTCACACTCAGGGTACAGTTTTTTTTTTTTTTTTTTTTTTTTTTTTTTTTTTAATATCTCTGCAGCTGAGCGCTTGCCATCACAAGTGGAGCGGCTTAACAACATTCTCTCTCTCCTTCTCTCTTCTTCCTCTCTCTCTCTCGATCTCCTCTCGTCTCTCATTATACTAATATATGTATATATATATATATATATATATATATATATCTATATATATATATATATATATATATATATATATATATAGATAATATATATATATATATATATATATATAATAATATATAATATATATATATATATATATTCCGCAGCTTAGTGCTTGTCACTTCTCTCTCTCTCTCTCTCTCTCTCTCTCTCTCTCTCTCTCTCTCTCTCTCTCTCTCTCTCTTCTATCGGTTTACAGAAATACCGAAATCGTCATGATCAGTCTACACATGCACAAACATATATTGCATCTGTGTGTGTGTGTATATATATATAATATATATATATATATATATAATATATAAAATGATATATATATATATATATATATATATATATATATATATATATAAGATATTTAAAATGTATATATATATAGATAGATAGATAGATAGATAGATAGATAGATAGAAAGTGCACTTCATCATGAGAACAAAGGGGGAAAAGCGAAGAAGAAGGAAATACGCTTCATGATTTTCCCCAATAGTTCATCACCGCATCAAGCCTCTTCCAGGGAACTTTAGGATTAATTCATTTCATTAAAATATACATCAAACATATGTTTGGGTTTGACTAGATTATTTTCTTAGAATAACTAGTTAATACGGTAAAATGCGCTTACAGCCACTGTAGGGTTACATGATTTACAGTATTGTCTAGTCTACTGCATAGTTCGTCAAACAGGAAATGCATCAATCTAATGATGCTAAGTAGATCATTGTGTTTGTACTTAAATGATTGCAATTTATACTGATTTTTCATGATACGAAGACAGAACCGGTCGATCTCATATAACTACAATAGCTTTAAATTTCTCTCGATTCAATTACTATTTCTGAATAAAATTTGATTTTGGACACTAAATTATATAGGAAAATGCTCTGAAGTGGTTGTTAAAGTTCTTAATGGCTTTGTTTTTCTGATCATAGTTTCCTATGCTATCCGGTTTCAACATTTTTTTCTTTTTTTTTTAGAATGTCTACTGTCAAACCTCCTCGTTTTTTTTTCTTCGTTTTCATGATGGAGTACATCGTCATATTATATTACCACGTCAATGAAAAAGCAGTTGGATATATGTATATACATACAGATATATATATATAATATATATATATATATATATATATATATATATATATATATATATATATATATAAATATATATATAATGTGCTTCTAGATATTTACTTATCTGAATGTCAATGTGCGTGTGTATGTATGTGTATCGGTATATTTTATTTTTCTCTGTTTGTCCTGTAATGACAGCGCAGGAGAGTGAAAGCTTGTTTGCCGTTGGCATCTGGGGTAAAGGTTCTTCTGCCACTTAGGGGTCATATCCTTCCGTCAATGGTTATCCAGCACTTCAATAGACGGTCTGTTTCCTTGAGGCAATTCCTGCGCCTGCAATATGTGTATTGCACTACCGCCATCAATGCACCTCACGTGTCCCTTCGGCCTCTAGCTGCAACCCCTTGCATTCCTGTTATTCTACCTCCGTTCATATTCTCTTTCTTCCATCTTTCTGTCCGCCCTCTCCTAACAATTTTTCCATGCTCTCTGTTATTCCTATCAGCGCTGAATGATCTCGTAGGTCCCAGCTCTTGGCCTTTGGCCTAAATTCTATATACCAATTCCAGTTCCAATTTTCAGTGCTGATATAAAAGTACCTGAATGTTTGCATAGATGAGAAGACGGATCAAAGTATTTGGAGATGGTTTGGTCATTAGTAAAGAATGGGGAATGACGGGTTGGTATGTTCCGTATAAACCAAAAATTCTAGGAGGGAGTAGGAGAGCAAGCGACGAAATAGCCTAGTGGCTCCAACATCCAGGTAGGGCGAAAGTGCGTCTAAGATTGAGGTGAAGGATCGAGTGTGTGTGAAGGGACTTGATGCGCTGCTGATTGGACTTATATGTAGGTGATTGAAGCCATGATATAGAAACAACAGGTAGTCTCATGCGCAGGTCCGGCGTATTTTTATGTGACCGACCATAATCTGTGAGGTCACCCAAACCGGTCGAAGCGACAATTTACTGATGTAAATATAGGGATAATTGCCTTACACTTTGAAATGCGATTTGATACATATACCTCCGGAAAGTGAACTGGTGAATGCAATTTTGGACATATGAAATATCGTAGTTCATGTGAATATCGATATTGTAGAAATCGAAATCGAATGGCGAAATGTTGCACAAATAAGGTTTTTTTGTGTGAAGGTTTTAGAGACTGACGGGATCCTGGAGACTGAGGTCACGGGATTTTTTTTCACGATTTTTTAAATCTTTCGTCTTTCCCTTGTGTGCATTTTGGACTTCGTTGTTTTAAAGTTGAATTCCTTTTGTAAGTTGTCCGTTGGCGCGACTCCGCCTTCCATTTCACGTATTTTGTTAAATTACGCGCGTATGTGTGCATGAACCTCATTATTCTATCCTATCTATGTGGACATTTCTCTAAAGCGGAACTTTTCGTGGTCAGCAGTCTTAGAGAGACTGACAGACAGGCAGACAGACAGAAGGTGGTTTTGAATTCCGACCGTCTGTGTGGTTAACGACCAAATGAAAATATGCATGAGATAACGAGGTCTCCTTATCTTGTAAGTAGTCCAAGGTTCCTAGACGAGGGTTATGCGCTTGTCATACTGAAGCAGAAAGTGACGATAGGGGCCCATTGTACTTCCTTTATTTCTTTGGGATTTTTGCTGAATCTCTTCTTTTCTGGTGTTCCTTCCCGTGTTTCATAATTTTCTGCCCAATTTCTATTATTTGAGTTCATCTCTCTTTCTGTCTTTCCTTTTGTGCCATATCTCTTCGTTTCTTCATATGCCTTCACGATTTCTGTCTGTTTCATATTTTCTGCTATATTTCATTTTTTCTAGTAACTTACTTCTTTTTATTCCTTTTGTTGTCTTTCCCGTTTTCCTCTCTTTTCTTCGTTTTTCTCAGCCTTATGTTTATTATCGTTGGTACTTTTTCCTTTACGCACATCATTCAGAGCTCGAGTGCGAAATCAGCTGTCAGGTTTTGCACTGAATAAATGGGATACCAGCATATCCGCGGTCATGGTTACCGGACGGAAAAATTACTGGGTTATTTCACTGCAGACTAAATTCAATTTTAAATGAAGGAATGATAGCATCTTTTTTGTGGCAACTAGTATAGTATTTTTAGTAGGTAAACTTTTTTTTTCTATGTGGGTGTTTAAATGGTAGTTTGCAAGAAAAGATAGGGAACAACGATGTCGCTTGTAGATTTGTCTTTAATACATAACAGTATATATTAAACAGATATTTCACTGGAATGTCGTAAATAAAGTATAGTGAGTGAACCAGAAGTAAGATTCAAGAAAGTTCATTTTGACCTATAACTACAAAGTGAGTTAGTGAGTGACTCTGACTTAAACTGAAAGATTAATTCCTCTGGATGATAAAAGCACGACATTATTTTGGTCACCTCCCCGATGATTAAGGCACCATTATCCACCCCACGACTGACGCGGCATCAGCAGCGCTTAACTAACGAGCGAGATGACGTTATGATCATGTAGCAATCAAGCGGCTGTTGCTGCGGCTCTTGCAATGCAGAATGTGACGCAGAAAGATCTCCCACCACTCCGTTTGTGGACGCAATAAAGGGAATAAGGTACAACAGCTGCTGCTGCTTTGCTCGCCAACAGACGCAAAACAGAGTTGGAAGATTTCCCCGAGTGAGGTGACTCTGTCTCTGCTTTGGAAATGAACCCTGGACGCGTCGTCGGTTTGGGTCAGGTAAAGCGACTTTTCCTCTCCGTATGAAAGTGACTTTGCTGGGCCGTGAATATTCATCTGAATGATCTCTGATGATCTGTGTTGATTAAGTTTAGTTTATTAACAGCTGGGTTCTTTTTTGCTGATTGTGGACGGTCGTGAAGAGGACATAAGTATTATTGATCGTGCAACTGAGTGCTTGGCGCAGATTTTTTGGACATTTTGAAAAAATATTTGAAAAGTGAAGCATAATATATAAATTTATTATTATCATGAGCGACAGTTATATGACGTTGTGCATATACTGCTATATGGTAGCATTGATCACAGCACTGGAAGGCACAGAAATCTCTTCGGTTAATGTGAAAAGACAAGTTAAGTGTCCCGACACATTCATCCTGAAAGATATATTAAAAAAAATGGAGATATCTGGTAGAAACATGACGCTGCTCATGGTCGACTGGATAAAAACAATAACGGCAAACTATTATGATTGTCTGTCGTTTGATGGTGCTTGCAATTCGGCGCCAAAGGTAGTGGAATGAGCGCTCTGAAATTGATAACTTCGGCGAGAGAGCTGTCAATTAGACAGGCCAGATGTGCCATTCAGAGGTTCTCGGACACACCTTTGCGTAGGTTTGGGTCCTTAAAATTCACAGAATTAAGACTACGTTAGATTCAATTTCTCTCTGGTACTGACTTCAGAATTTAGATCATGTTGTGAGATGAGACGTTGTACCTATAATGTGACTCAACCTACCTCACACCTTTTCGTTTATAGCGCACGAACATTTTTTCAATTCAACTTCCTCCGTCTGTCATGGTATATCACCTAACGTATTATCCGGTGTGAACTGGTCCTCAAGGAGATCATTTCTTCCCAAAATAATCCAGGCATCACATCCGGAACATTTTGTGAGGAAATTGAGTTACAAAGTAATCGTTGTCGGAATTTGCGCGTCAATTATAAAGTATTTGATTAACTATAAAGGTAAATTTTGGTCACTGAGAAGCTATTTATGGGGATTTGGAACTTTTCTCTCCATTTGGGGCAGCGTAGCTTGAAAGGGAAAGTGGGAGCGAGAGTTTGCAGAGGATGAGTCTCCGATCCGAGTTGCACGTCAATTTAACGTTTAAACACTGATGTCGCACAGATGATCATTCTCATTTCAATGTTTACGTTCCCTGAGACGTCAGTCTCCTTTGCCCTGTCTTGAATGTTAGATATTTCCTATAAATATATCAAGGCGTGATCCGACACCCAGCTTACTCGAGACGCGTGCAGGATTTTCCCCCCACGCATAAAATGTAAACGTTATATTCCTATAACTTACGTGAAGTGGTCTTCTTAATTAATACTCATGCTTAGTACTACTCATAATAACAACAACAATCAAATAAAAAGGATACAAATTAAACACGTTCATATATTTTCTGTTATAAGTGGAAACACAAAATAATTTAACAAACACCCCATTCAGTACAACAAATAAAAAGTGCTACGTTCTACAGTCAAACAGACCCTTGCTTCACCAACGAGAGTTAAAATAAATACGCTATATTGTATTAGAAATAATTTTCCTGTACTGTTTAACATGCACGTTATTTATTTTTTACATTTTCATTCTAATAAATAAGTCGTAAATATCCTATCCGAAAACTCCCTCATCTTTAACTCAACGCGAAACACCTTTTTCAGTCATTTTTAGGCTCTTCCATAGACCTCCCCTACCCACCACACAAACAACAACAAAGTAGTTTGTAGGCTTACTCGCCGAGTAAGCGAAAAGGTCTATATAACACAGACAATATCTTTCAATGTCGCTTCAACGTGCGCAATAGTTTGAATGATTGATGTATGGTTTCTGAAACCGGCGTTACATCATTGTAGGTAATTGATGCCAACGTGTGTAATTCCCTTGTAATTTTACAAACAGACACACACACTCACACACACACACACACACACACACACACACATATATATATATATATATATATATATATATATATATATATATATATATATATATATATATATATATAATCTACTGATCACTTTACCAGATACATATGTAATTGTAATAGCCACATGCCCTCTTAAAAAAAAAAGCGCGAAGCATTCTATAAGTTAAGCCCCGTGGGCGTTGTGGGGGGGGGGGGGGGGGGGGAGTGCCTTCAGTGGATTTCATGCGGTGCACTGTAGGCATTATTTAAGGTTCTTTGCAGCGTGCCTTCGGCCCCTAGCTGCTACCACGTTCGTTCCGTTTACTGTACCTCCTTTCATATTCTCTTCCTTCCATCTTACTTTCCAGCCTCTTCTAACACTGCGTGGTTTCCTTCCTGATAAACCTTTCAAACCTTTTGCCGTCAATTTCCATTTCAGCGCTGAATGACCTCATAGGTCCCAGTGCTTGGCCTTTGGCCTAAATACTATATTGAAGTTCAAGTTCTAGAAGTTAAGAGGGCATTGTGGTTAAGGTGAAGTACAGACGTATCTGGTAAAAGTGACCAGTAGATTCAATAAGCAAAACACCACAAACACCACAAACACACACACACACACACACATATCACACACACACACACACACAACTATATATATATATATATATATAGCGTGAATGCACATATAAGTAGTATGCCTGGCAATTTCCAAGATGAGATCTCAAATGTGAGGTCTGTGTGTGTGTGTGTATGTCTGGTCACTTGTATCTTATAGGATCAGGCCTCTTCATGTTTACATTAATTTTTACAAGTCTCACTGGACATTCGTCTTCAAAGCTGAGGGTCCACCCAACGATCCCCAACCATTATGAAGAGACTTGAAATGCTTTTATTAACAAGTGAAAAATGCCCCGAATTTTTTCGGCGCATTCGAGTTTTCTGTACAGCACATTATGCTGTATGGGCCACAGCCCATGAAACGTTCAGCCACGGCCCGTTGGTGTCCTGTCCTATAGCGTTGCCAGACTAACGAGCATGACTAAATTTAACCTTAAGTAAAATATAAGCGTAAAGAAAATAAAAACTACTAAGGCTAAAGGGCTGCAATTTGTTATGCTCGATGATTGGAAGGTGGATGATCAAAACAACAATTTGCAGCCCTCTAGCCTCAGTAATTTTAAAGATCTGAGGCAGAAAAGTGCTTACAGACAGGCAAAGCCATCTCAATAGTCGTATTTTACAGGACAATAAAAACAAAACAAAGCTTTCATTTGCCATGGCCACTCAAACAACGGTTTTAAACCCAGCAATTATTGCCGGGTGTAGCGAGAAACAGAAAATCATCCACCTAACCAAAACATTATATTTTCAAGACCCTAATAATTATCGCGTCCAAGTCCAGCACATCCACAGTGGCTGAAGGAACCACGTCTACGGTGATCAATTTTTCATGAAGCTCTGTTAGGTTCTTATTCAGTTCATGCCCCAACTATACATTTTCGTAAGGGGCAGTATTTGAGCGCCCAGTACATAGGCTGTCAGTAATAGGTATGATAACCGATTTAAGAGGCCACCATCCGTACTGAATACAGATGTTGTCGAGGTTAGTGAACCATGTTGAATGTTTCTGATCTATCTCTTATTGAGGTAATATTGTACCGCGTATGAGGGCTAATGAATTTCGTAGTAAATAAGTTGGTAAAGATATTTACGCTTGAAAGTTAATCGCTTAATCGGATCATTTTAAACTGTAGCTATGCCCCTTCTTTAAAATATGACTCTACTCTTTTTGAATAAATCAATGAAGTTCCTTTTTTTTATATTCCTTTTTTTATATCATTCAAGCTATTCATTAAATACAAAATATACTCAAGTTCTGAAAAACGAACACTTCAGGGTAGATAGAAAACAAGTATTTTGGCTCAGTTAACAACTGGATAAGCGCATTATGGAGTGTCGAGTTTCGAATCTTTCCCGTGGAACTGGCTTCTCAGTAAACTGTCTTACCAGAGGAGTATGTTGCTAAGTCAGTTGCAATTAAGGTTAGTTCTATATACAACTAATAATAAAGCTTCGATGTTCTCCTTTTTATGCTTGCAATGCTTTGGCTGGGTAACATAGAAACAGAAGATTGCACTTTTAAGAACTTCGTAAAAAAAATTATGGAATATAGTGATTCGACGTCATAATTAAATCTGTGGTAATTAAGGCAGTGATTTTCCCTGTACATCTGATTTCAGCCCCTTCTCAGCTGCTAAAATTGCAGTTGTCGTTCAGTGGGCTATTGTATTTCCATGACCCTGACTCTTGAAACACCTAAGTTACAAGGAAGGCCTATGCAGTAATAAACCTCGTGAAGATAAATGGTGAAGCAATGAAAAACTAACTGGTTTTCGTTTGCGAAGATATGAATGTCACAGCGAAGGTACTTCTGATCATCGTAGAATGCTGAATACTGTTATTAGTAAAATATAGTTTCATCCTGTTGAAAGCGTAATATATAAATGAACGACCAGTAATGTAGGTACATCATGACTACGAAATATAAGATCTTGTTGCGTCCAAAAGACTGTGATGATTTCAGAGAGCCGTAGTTCTGATGACAATTGAAGACTATAAAAAGTTACAATCGGACTATATACATTAAATATAATATTACATTGTTATTTGATTAAATGGTTATCCAATAATGCCATATGTGAAAATACAGCTTAGTATCATAGCGGGCTTATAGATGAAAACAGAAACTGAATCAGCGAGACGAATAAAAAGGATATTATTATATAAACAACACAATTCAGCATTTCCATCGTCCACGCAGGCAACGCAGCCCCTTTACCTTATAATTATACAGGAGAAAGCGCTGTAGTCGGCTACGTGAGCAGCACGATAATACAATTTAGGGGGAAGGAAATGTCTGCGAAGAAGGCAGCCATGAGTAGTTTCTTCATTCGGCCTCTTTTCTGTTTTGTTCTTCCATGTTTCTGAAGAAACGAGGCAACGTCTCTCCCTTTATCTTTAGGTTTTGGCAGTCTGTGGTTCAATGCAAGTCGAAACACATCGCTTTCTATCTGTCTATCTACCTGTCTGTCTATCTCTGATTTTGTGAGTATATGTATATGTACACACACACACACACACACTTATATATATATATATATATATATATATATATATATATATATATATATATATATATATATATACATAATATATTTATAAGGAGTACCAAGCGCTTTCGTGTTATTTTCAACACATTTTCTTGGTACAAACACGCACACATATCTATAATATAAATATGCACATAGAACAACAGAGAGGTAGATAAACATGTTATTGTTTGTTTGAACATACTCAGAATTATGTAACAACACAATGATACTTTTGCTCATGATTATATGAGCAGTGTATTATATAATCTCATAACAAGACGAGGTCTTAGAATCGGAAAGTGACACTGGCCAAAGGTTACGTCATCTCCTTTATGGAGAAAGGTGTGTGGGTGTGTATTTATATATGTATATGTGTATAATACACACACACATATATATATATATATATATATATATGTGTGTGTGTGTGTGTGTGTATAATTAATCACGAAAATAAAGATTTCCTCGAGAGAAGTAAGTTTCGTTCTAATCATGCATAAACTTTTCCAAAGGTAATGGATACCCACCAGCTCGGCAGTTTCAAGCCCTCTTGAAATATGGAATTGAAATCACAATGCGCCTATTATCAAATAGGCCGTTATCTCTAAACATCTTGGATCATTTCCCCAATAAGTAGTACTGCTTGTTAGCGGTACTAAAGATAACAGTGACAGGTTGGTAAAAGCAGATTTCTAAGGTCCGCCTGCGCGTACCCTGAAAATTTTCTCTCTCTCTCTCTCTCTCTCTCTCCTCTCTCTCTCAATACTGGTTCTAACATAAGGAGATTACTCTGACCTCCATCAAAGGGTAATTTCTCAAGCCTTCGGATTACAACTGCATTGCAAAAAAAGGAACTCTAATACTTGGTGCTTTTACATTTCTCTCTCCTCCTCTCTCTCCTTTCTCATCTCGTCTCTCTCTCCCCCCCCTCTCTCTCTCTCTCTCTCTCTCTCTCTCTTAATGTCGACCCTTGTCTCTCAAAACCTATATGAACAATTGTATTCAGTTTGTTCTTATTGGATCAATGGTACCCTCTCCTGTAAATATGTTTTATGGCGTGCCTCAGGGATCGATCGTTTTCCCATCGCTATTCTCGATCGGTATCCAATGATCCATCTCAATAAATACGACTCTTCTTCTTCTTGTTTATACCAAAGATACGCAGATTTTTCCGACCGGGGACATGATTTCTTGATTAGATCAAAAGAGACGGAAATATCTTGACTGCTTGAAAAAAATCATTTCAACAGCACCGAAAGTAAAATTCAATTTATTACTTTTTTTCGGATAAGACGGTATATCTCTAGCTTCCCCAAAAACCTAAGTTCAATAATGTCCTGTCAAAGAGCATTAAAACCCTGGCTGTTTTAATGGAGAATTATGTGACTTATTTAATATATATCGAAGAGTTACACAAAAAAAGTGCCTGTAACCTTCCTATATCTCAACATGTGTGATGGATTCGAGCCGAGTGTAGTCTCATGGTAGTATTGGCCTTGGTACTGAGTGCCCTGAACTCTTGCCCTAGTCAATAAAGCCCAATGAAAAAAAAGGGAAGAAAATACACATTTCTTTCCCCAAAAGGTTACGAATGGAACTCATATGATTTTTCAATATATGTCATTTACTTTTCAAAATCAGTGATAAACTTTCACCGGAATGGCTCTTTTCTGAGCGGGCAGTAGGTCAAAATCGCGCAGAAAACGCTGACACAAGTCATCGGGTTTTGTTTGGTTGTTCCGAGAACAGTCACTTTCACCGATACTGAGCGCCTCAGTGGCGTGATCGGTATGGTCTTGGCCTGCCACCCCGGCGGCCGCGAGTTCGATTCTCGGGCATTCCACTGAGCTGTGAGATATGTGTATTTCTGGTGATAGAAGTTCACTCTCGACGTGGTTCGGCCATTGGTCCTGTTGCTGAATAACCACTGATTCCGTGCAACTTAAAACACCATACAAACAAACAAACAGTGCTCCGATACTGGAGCGAGGGTAATTGTACCCAAAATTTGGAATCGTCTTCCTGCCTACATGAAAAAAAAAAAAAATCTGTACTAAAAGCTTATACACGACTTACCAAAGATTTACTCCAGAAAGAATTCAACTCCTCGTCTTTCAACTCGTTGTTTTTGTCACTTACTGGTTTTGAAGACTTGCTTTTGGAAATATTTTCTCTCAGGAAACGCTTAGGATTCTTGAAATTTCAGCCCTAGTCGCATAATTTTTGTTTAGTTTATTTTATGTTTTTGCTGACAACCATTATTTTTTTCACAGTATTATTCATAACATTCTTGTACAGTAACCATACTAAGTCGATTTCATTTTGGGTGTAGTCTTATTTATAAAGATATTGAACGCTTCGTATGCGTTCCTATCCTGGAAAATTATGTTAATTTAATGGCAGCAGTATAATAACCAATTTTTTTATGACAAAGCCCTTCAACTTTGACAGTAAATTACTGAAATCTCTCTCTCTCTCTCTCTCTCTCTCTCTCTCTCTCTCTCTCTCTCTCTCTTTCTTTATTGTTAACTTCCTGACGTAGAATTCATGGTAGCTCATAATGTTTATGATAATTCTCTTAAGTGTTGGAAAATGCTTCGTAATCCTTTGTATTCTAACCCTCGGAATAAGAACAACTGGTTCATCCCTGAGACTTCATGTTCTCATGACTTTGAAAATATCAGTAGTCGGAAAGCGTTGAATTAGGATCATGTCTGTGCGTACACAAAGTCATAAATACAATATACTTGCACTCACACAATATATATATTATATATATATATATATATATATATATATATATATATATATATATAGATGTGCACCCGCTCGTGCTTGTGATTGTATGTAGGTATATGTATGCGTGTATGTCAGGATGTGTACGCATTAGTGCATATTTGTAAACAGCAAATTGTCAGCTGCAATACAAAGTTTTGCTTCGTCCGGAAAAAATATACAGATCATCCTTTCAATGAGATTACAATCTTAAAACCCTTCGATTCTATAAGTTGCAGACGAGGAAAGGCAAATATAAAGAACCCCATTGATTGGTTGTTTACTAAGCAAATTATTTGCTGGTGAACAATATAATTCATGCTTATGTTAAGGCAGGAAGGTATGGCTCTTGAAGCAAGATTTCACAGCGGCCAAATGCGCATGCGCGGTGTCTCTTTAGGAAAGGTTGTGCAGTCGCATATGCTACGTTTTCCTATTAAAGCGAACAATGCCTGAGGTTACGCTGATGTTGGGATCTGATTTTTTAAGAGCTCATTATCATCTTGGTTCTTTTTGTCATCTTCATTTTGCTTTATAATGAACGAAAGTGATGCAATAGTCAATTGATGATAATATGTAAGTGGCTATAGTTGTCAAATTCAGTCGACTTCTTGTCTGTCAAGATAAGCATCGAAATTCTTTTCAGATGGAGGCGTAGAAGCAAGAGGAAGGAAACTTGCGCGATAAATTAACATGAACTGGTCTCTCAGTGAAGCTGCAAAAAGCAGAAGCATATTTTGTTTTTGAACTTTTTTAGTGAAAATGTTTATCCGGTATATTTTCTCTCTGAATGCAATTTTGTCTGCCAGTGGCTCATTAAAGTGTGACCTCACGCATTGCTCTTTAGAAGAGCTTGCAAAAACTTGCTTCGTTCAGACCAACTCCTTTCTCCTCGCTCCTCGCGTTCCTAACTCATCTGCCTTTTGGACCAATGCTTGCTTTGATTTAGATGCAATATATAGGATTTTGTTTTGCATGTCAGCAGAAATGGAAATATAAAAGAAGTTTTCTGCGTATGCTGATAAGTCTCCGTATTGTCATCCTCCTTTCAAACACTTGAATTCTAAAAGCTGCTCGGCGGATGATCAGTGAAGTCACTTCCACTCCCAGTTTTGATGTCCATATTCGGGGGCCTTTCAACGGACTTAAAAGTCGTCATGCTCCCAAGGCAGAAGTGAGGTAGGGTGGGACAGGGAGTTGTCTGAGAAATCACACATCTAAAGAAGATGCAAGTTAAATTAGGCGCAAAAGTAAAGGGGTTGGGTGGCGAAGTACAAAAGAGGATGACGCTGCAAAAAGACATCTGATGTACGATAATCATTCTCACTTTTTCATTTCATTTGAATTGGAAGGAACACCCACCAACTCCAACGACAGATTTGCCCGTAGTTTCCAACCATCCTCGACCTGCTTGCTTTATTCATATTACAGCTACCGATTCCAGCCGTTGCCAATTACTGAATATTGTCTCACCGTCGAGGGAGGGTCCAGAGACTATATAGTGGTCCGTCAGAAAAGGGGGATAAGATCGCAACAATGACCGCGGAATTCACGACGTGGAGGACGTCATTCCAGAGGCCCTGTTCGGGCTACTCGTCCAGCAGTGAACGAAATATTCAGGATCAGAAATCCAGTGGATGTGGGCTGGAAGTTTCTCGTTCCTTAGGGCTTGGCCGTTTGGGAAAGACTTATAATGGTTTACTTCAAAATCCTCCTCCTTCGTTCATTTTGTTCGCGTCGAAATCCGTAATCATTTGTTATATAAAAAATAGATTGAGGATGTTATATTATGAACGAAAGAGATTCAAGATTCTCAAGGTAAGTTGGCTGGTCGAAGCAAGGTCAAAAGGAAAAAAAGACAGCTACTTATGAATAGACATCACAGTATAGCCAACAAGATTGTAGCCGCCTTCTTCACGTAGGCCGAATAAAATTTTGTCTCCCGGATCCTTTACAAACTTAGCTTACCACTCTTCTGTACCGGAATTCATGCTAATCAGTTAAGAATCTCTCTCTCTCTCTCTCTCTCTCTCTGGCCCATCCACCTGCCTCCCACTTCCTATTGGGGGCTATTTTGTTTGTGTACATCCTTTTCCTGTGAAAGAGGGTGTCTTTATGAAGGACCTTATTTTGCCAGCCGTTAATTCATGTTTGAAAGTTGTAACGTTGTTCTCTTAGATTTGTAGCACTCTCTCTCTCTCTCTCTCTCTCTCTCTCTCTCTCTCTCTCTCTCTCTCTCTCTCTCTTCTCTCTCTCTCTCTCTCTCTCTCTCAGGTTTGACCTTAAGATACGACCATAATCTAGTCTCATTCAGTATTTGGGGCATCCCCTTCACTGATACAGTTACGTTTTCTAGCAACCGGCGATAACCTCTTGCTGAACGAAATGCCTCGTGATATATTTAGCATTGCAACTGAAACGTCTTATTACATTACACAGGGAGGAATTTTTGTGAATGTACACTAGATCAATGAATGGCAGCACATGGAAATTAATAGGCTTAATGTCATGAAAGGTGTCATTCTAGCAGGATATTAGCCGCATCTTGGTCTAGGTTAAACGATACATGAAAATCGTCTGGCCTCTGATAAACAGACCTCACCAAGGTTCGCGTAGCACAGACCGACCCGGCTCCTCATTATCTTATACAAGGCCAAGTTGCTTAACTTTCAGCAGTTGAGATCTCGGGGCAAGGACTTCAAGTTTGGCTCCTTCGTCTGATTCAGTAATGAGAAGCGACCACCGTTTATTCTTTTTTTTCCATTATCAGAAATTTGTTTCATTTCATCTTTATTGCGCTACGTTGAAATCGTACATTAATTAATTTGTAGGATTTCAAACTTACAGAGGTTTACAATCCTTCGGGCAAACTAGTGAAGACAAAATGCAGCCTTCGTAATCATTCATTCTTCTATTATATCAAACCTGTAGGGTTTTTGCTTCTGATGGGCTTTCGTTCATATATCTTATGGGATTTATTCAGTTTTCGTAAGCTTCAATTTGTATTGTGAGCTGCTAAAGAAAGCCTATTGTTTGATCTCAAAGGCCTGACTCATATCCTTGAATCTGACCCATGAATTTTTATATCTTATGGCAATAAAAGATAATAATTTTTACTTTTAGACATCAACGTTCGCAGGTACAGTCCTGAACCCTGGCAATTGCCTCATAGTGATACTCTTAATGCACTTTTTTTTCGTAACTTGATCTTAAGGAGTGACGTGTAACAGAATTCTATTTTAAGAAAACCCGCTTTGTCAACGCGTTGGTCAGTGATTCATCAAATAGATTGCAACCAAAGTAGACTTTTCCTAGAAAGAGACATGGCTTATGAGTACACGATTTATGATTTTATGAAATAGAATCACTGTCTGTCGCGTAATCTTATTTGGTGAGATTTAGGGTATTTTAAATGCGTTATAGTATTCTTCTAAGAATAATATAGGGCGTATTCTTCTACTGGAAGGCGTATATCACTAATCACGAGTGTAGTGATTTTTACATAATGCAATTGCGAGAAAAATGTTACATGTTATTTTAATGCTCAGTGTAACAATATTAAAAATGCTAAGTTAAAATATTGCCTCTACTAAATAGGCCTTATGCCTTTTGCTTTCTCTATAATTCTTTTTATTTCTCTTTCTTATTTGGAATCGGATGGGATATTGTTACAAAGGTTGCGTGTCTAACTGGCTCCACTCTACATAATGATTCTAGGAGGCTTTATTTGACCATTTACGAAAAAAGAAAACGTATCTGATTTTTTTGCATGTTTTAGCTATAATGTGGCATTTTGCATTTACAATATATATATATATATATATATATATATATATATATATATATATATATATATATATATATATATATATATATATATATATATATATATATATATATATATCTCAGTATGTATGCATGTATATATATGTACAATATTTTTTTGTCATGAGCTTATAGATGCCTAATTGTTCTTGGTTCATATAAGAAATATGTGTTCTGATTGCTTTCGAAAATATAGAGCTGACATAAATGTGAACTGATCTTTGTCGAACTTTCTGCTTGAACAGTGACCTTGATCGGTATTATATGCAGTCCTTGATTTTGGTGCTATTTAGATACTCTGTTCCCAGTGTTCACGGTTGTCTTTCTTCCTCAGTTGTCACTTTCTTGCCATGGATCCAACAGAAGAACCCAGTATAGACAACAAGTCTTAAATACTTGAATAACCGTAGTTCGTCAAGGACACGCAAAAAACATTCTTTCCAATATTGGTGTATATACTTTTCTTTATCTTTAATTTTTACAATGAACAGTATTTTAAGTCTTCTACCCTTCATGTATGAAATGGTGCCATCTGCAGTATTCAGTCCATTTACATCTAAAAGTTGGTCGCATTTGAGCCTACCCCCGCAGCAAAATGTCACTTCTATTTTTCATTGGGCGTTATATAGTTGGAGATGCTGTTGAAGTTACTCTCTCTCTCTCTCTCTCTCTCTCTCTCTCTCTCTCTCTCTCTCTCTCTCTCTCTCTCTTCTCCTTCTAACTGAGTTTCTAACAAGGAAACATATCTCTCTCTCTCTCTCTCTCTCTCTCTCTCTCTCTCTCTCTCTCTCTAGCTGAGTTTCTAACACGGAAACATATCTCTCTCTCTCTCTCTCTCTCTCTCTCTCTCTCTCTCTCTCTCTCTCTCGTGTGTAACCGGCTCTTTTCTGTGCTTTAGATCTCATTTTGATGCAGTGCTTATCATATCACATTTCATTACATTTAAACAAAAGGAAGAATTACGCTGGACGTTGTAAAGTTAAATCGTCCTCCTTGCTTTTAGAACATAATTACATGCTGTAATTCAGGTCTGTAATTTCTCCTCGTTTAAACAAGTCGTCAACAGATCTCTCTCTCTCTCTCTCTCTCTCTCTCTCTCTCTCTCTCTCTCTCTCTCTCTCTCAAAAAAAAAAAAAAAAAAAGGAGAGAGAGATCCGTACAGTAAAGATTTCCCGTATGGGGTTAGTACCGTCTGCGCACCTCATGTGGTGCCCCGTAGGCATTACTAAGGGTCTTTGCAGCGCCCCTTCGGCCCCTAGCTGCAAACTCTTTCAGTCGTTTTACTGTACCTCCATCTGACGTTCCAAGCTAACAATTGTTTCAAAGTGCAACTGCGAGGTCTCCTTCGTGTTACACCTTTCAAACTTTTTACTCTCAATTTCTCTTTCGGCACTGAATAATCTCGTAGGTCCCAGCGCTTGGCCTTTGGCCTAAACTCTATATATATCCTACAGTAATAATTGGCTTAGAAACATTGATAGCCAAATTAAC
>NC_087200.1:131911064-131918564 GCF_015104395.2 Macrobrachium nipponense
GCTACTGAATCAAATGAAAGATCTGTGTCATTTCTTCAAGACCACGCTCGCTCCTACATCATTTTGTATGAGCTGCCTTTCAGCGTAGTTATATAGATGGCACAAAATATATAAGATCACGATTTTGGCGAACATTAAAATCAAAGTGTAAATCCCGAACCCTACGTTTCTTAGATATATCCAAGCCAGCAGATTTTTCGCGGTTATCATAGAACACGCGCAGTCCATCCTGATATCTTTAGAAAAGCACAGGGAATCCTTATTTGGTTTTGAATGTACGTTTTACATCTGTCAACGTCATGATGAGGTTGTGGATTTGCACACGTATGTGTGTGCGTGTATATATAAATATATATAATTACACACAGACACAAACATATACTATATACCATATCTCGAGAACGGATAACCAGCCTCTGGTAAGTCGGAATGAACACACTTATGCCAGTCAATGAAAATTGGAATATTGTCACCATGGAAACCATCTCTCATCAAGAGCCTGAAATCAGTGTCTTGAAATGCACATTTTTGTGGCGTTTCCATTGTGCATATTTATTGGCCATCCATGATAAATGCATGCATTCATTGAAATGATGTCATATATTGACTCTTTAGTAACCTTGGCGGAGGTTTGCTCACTGTTGAGCGTTCTTATTCAACCCGGTATAGTAGAAGATACTGATCATTCTGAGATGATTCACCGCCTATTTTTCCTTCATGACTGACCATGGAATGCCTTCCTTCCGTCTTTCAGTTATCCGAGAATCTTCTTGTATTTCATTAACACGATGTGACTTAGATGACAGTTAATCTTCCCCCTGATTTTTGTGTTTCACAAGGCTTGAGATGGGCTGCTAGACGAAGACCTTAGGCTACAAGTCCTAACATTCTTTGTTTATAAAGTAAACATTTAACGTTGTTCCTCTCGTAATGATGACATTCCTGTCCAGAAAGAGTCCTCCTGCTCTTTGGTAATATCTGTTTCCACTCTTCCCTTGGTCAGAATCAGCGCTTTTTTCGTTTTTCTGTTAAAGATAACTACTGAGATGGCTAATTGTCTGTTTGGCAGTACTTTTTCTGTCCGCCCTCATGTCCTAAAAACTACTGAGGCTAGAGGGCTGCAAATTGGTATGTTGATCACCCACCCTCCAGTCATCAAACATACAAAATTACAGCCCTCTAGCCTCAGTAGTTGTTATTCTATTAAAGGTTAAATTTAGCCATGATCGTGCATCTGGCTCCACAATAGATGAAAACAACCCAGCCTACCACCGGGCCGTGGCTCAAGTTTCACAGGCCGTGGGTGAGATTTTCATACAGTATTATACGCTGTGCAAAAAATCGTTTCTTCGGCGCATTTTTCAACTCGATTGACTGGTCTTTTGATACAATCAGACAGATAATTTTCTATCATTCTATTTTTGTTCTTTAGCAACTCAGCAAAATTATGAGGGATGAGGATCCTCTCTCTCAAACAAGCTTCAGTGAGTATGGAATGGCCGTCTGGATGCCGTTGAGTGTGCATTGCAATTTCTCAATCTATCGAATGAATTTCTTTGTTGCAGCAGGCAAATTATACAGCAGCTGTCCAGAGTTTTTATATATATAGATATATATATATATATATATATATATCATATATATATATATATATATGTAATGTGTGTATGGGTGTATATATATATATATGTATATGTATAACTGAATCACGAAGTTTGGAACGTGATTAATTCATAAATAAAGGTATAAACCACGAAGGAAAGTGAAACACTGGGGTATCTGCAAGATCTTTCGACTCAACGTCGAAAGATCTTGTAGCTACTCCAGTGTTTCACTTTCCTTCGTGGCTTATACCTTCATTTATATAATTGTATAGATACATATCTCACTGTAAACTTCAATTTTCACGTTATATGTTAATTATATATATATATATAATATTAATATATATATATATATATATATAAATGTGTGTCAGATAATTCAATGAGAGAATTGTTTCAGCTCTCAAGCAATTTGAACTGACATACAACATTCTTCAAGCTACCACTTTCTTCTTCGGCTCCTACGTTAGTGCCAGTCATGTGCCTGCCACTGACTGCCTCAAGCATACTTTTATAGAAATCTCTCCTCCACGACGGTTGTTGATGATATTGGAAATCTTCTTTACACTTTATATAGTTGTGTTTATATATATATATATATATATATATATATATATATATATATACCTATATCACGTCCTATATCACGTTCCAAACTTTCGTGATTCAGTTATACATATATGTACATATGTATATATATATATACATATATATATAAATATATGTCTATATAGATATATATGGGTAATATATAAGTCTGATCACATCACCGTGATTCATATACACGCATTAAGCTACAAATGTCCTTTAATATCTATTTCGCTCTACCTCAGAATTAACATATTTCCATATATGTTAACTGAAGGGGAATTTTTACTTGATGATAATTTCTTCGGCTCCCTGGTATTTTAATTAATAATTAATATATATATATATATATATATATATATATATATATATAGAAAGAGAGAGAGAGGTATAGCTATACATAAACAGATAGGTATGCAATTAAATAAGAGTGGAAAAAAAAAAACCAAATTTCAACCGTGGGGTGTTCCGTAATGCTGAGTGTTTGTTCCTCTCATTTAATTGGTAATGACACATACACACACAATATATATATATATATATATATATATATAATATATATGTGTGTGTGTGTGTGTGTGTGTGTGTGTGTGTACATATATATATATACATATATATACATATATGTGTGTGTATGCTGCGGTTACAGTTGCATTCTCAAAATAGTCAAGGCCAGTGTATGCTGCAGGTTTCAGCCGGCATAAAGACTTATCTTATTTCTTCATCGTGATTGCAGAGTCAAGGTTTTCGTTCTCTCGTTCCTTCCTTCCAACTTTCTTCGGTAGAGGCGTCGCGTTGGCCTGAATAACTTTCCAAAATACCTGGGACTAAAATCTTCAGAAATAACATTGGAAATGTTTGACTTTCATTCCTTTTTATTTTTATCTTCGTTTCTTTCAATTTCCATTTGCAGAGATTCGTACTGTGAATGATGTTTTAATGTCAGCTTATAGTAAATGAGTCTACCTATAACGTTGGATCTATTAAAGTGTTTAATAGTGACGAAAAGAGTCCACAGTTTTGTACTGTATGTGTACAAATATATTCAGAAATACCTTTATACTTGTGGATTTGTTTCTCCAATTCTCATGGTATTATTCATAAATTTTTCTTCAATTTATGTAAGATCTTTCATTTACGGAATGGTATTTAGGTTTGAAATATCTCGCATAACTACATTAGAGACTGGAAACGAATGAGGTTGGAGGACATTGTGTCCTGTTCCATTAACTAAATTTGAAGGAATGAATAATGATTATTTGAAGCTGAAATTAAAGGGAGACTGCATTGCCCCCCTGATAGCAAAAACTGTCAAATGTAAAGGAAATCAGAATCTTCCTAAATTGCTTCCTCCTCCTCCCATCCACGTCAGACTTCTTGGAATAACTGACGCCTTCATGACTGGCTGACTCGCCTCGGCTCCTCCCGCTCCTGGAACTCTCTCTCTCTCTCTCTCTCTCTCTCTCTCTCTTGGCGTTGACGAAAACGACGACGCGCCGAGCTCTCACCAGTTCTCACTGGATTCATCCGCTTCCATTTTTTTTTCTCTCTCTCTCTTTTTTTTTTTCTTATTCCCGCGGTCTAAATGCTTGACGCTTGCTTTGTTTGATCGCCTTTGAGTCCGCCTCTCTCCTCTTGCCGTTCGCTCCTTTCCTACTTTGACTCAAGGATGTTCCAAATGACTCGACACTACTGGCGGTCTTTCCAGCTGCGTCATTTAGTCTTTAAGAGATAATTTTTTTTTTTTTTTTTGTCTCTTTTGTCCTGGGCAGTTCCTCATTCTCCCTCTCGTTTCATGTTTGTCCTTTCGACGACCAACCTTGAACACACTCAATTCCGGCCTTGTTGCCTGCTACGCAAAGGCAGGAATAAGGTGTGTGTAATTTCCACTATCAGGTGTAATCGCATTCGACTGGGGCATCAGTGGACCATTTGTTGCAGGAGTAAGTTGTATCACTACCTAGCACATCTGATGATTTTTTTTTCTTTTATCTAAAGTCTTCCTTTACTGAATTTTGAAAGGACTGTATCTACCAAACCTATTCGGTAAATGATGAACATAAGAATTCAAGGACCAAAATCTGAATTTTATACTACACATTGTGTTGACTTTCAACTCGCTGAAGGAGCGTTGTTTTTCTTGCAAAAAGACTAACCAATCTAGCGTTGTTGCAAAAGTCACAAGTATTTTCACTTCTCTCCCAATACTCTAGTACTTGACTTGCTCACGCCACCTTGACTTATAATCTAATGTTTGCTTCTTACGTAAGGGGCGACGGTCTCTCTTCTGTCTTACACACACATTCTTACCCACAGACAAGCATACATACTCTCTCACTCTCTCTCTCTCTCTATCTCTATCTCTCTCTCTCTCTCTCTCACACACACACACACACATCCACATACACATACACAAACACATATGATAAGCTCCTTAATTTATTCATGGGTTTTGGTCGAATGTAAAGTAAATCTACCTACAGGCGAGAGAAACTCTGAAGCGTTCTGTATACTTGCATGGTCTAAAAAACTGGTGTTTCATGTGGTCATGAAGTAATGCCAAATTTGGGCGCTAGGTCCAGTGATAATAAATGGTAAGTGAAAATTGGTCCAGTGTGAGAGAGATAGAGAGACAGAGATTGTAATTTCGATTAGCAACTTCCGCCGAACAGCAATCTGCTTCGAATCTTCGTCCAAGCGATTAGCTATCAGTAGGATGCAGTGACTTAGACAAGATGAGAAGTTCACTTTTAGTTTGCTGTAAAAGAAAACTATTGCGCCGGCTTTGTCTGTCCGTCCGTACTTTATTCTGTCCGCCCTCAGATTTTAAAGATTACTGAGGCTAGAGAGTTACAAGTTGGTATGTTGATCATCCACCCTCCAAACATCAAACATCTCAAATTGCAGCCCTCTAGCCTCCGTAGTTTTTATTTTATTTAAAGTTAAAGTTAGCCATAATCGTGCTTCTGACAATGATACGCCACCAACGGCCAGTGGTTAAAGTTTTATGGAACGCGGCCCGTACAAACATTATACCGAGACCAACGAAAGATAGATCTATTTTCGGTGGCCTTGAGTAGCGTCTGTACAGAAAACTCGATTGCGCCGAAGTAACTTCGGCGGATTTTTTACTTGTTTGTTGTGAATACCGACTGGCGTTCCAGCGTGTTAATAGTTTATTGGAAGCTCTATGATCCCTTTGCATTCCGACGACCGCTTTTTCTTCGTGCAGTTTTTTATGCTTTTAAAGCAACTTTTGGTGAGAAAAGACTCCTGCTTGTATGCTTTTGTATATTTGTGGCAAAATGTAATATTCAAAATATCCATTCGTGCACGGTTGTCCCGAATGATCTGCTTATATTGGGCAATAATGTGAATACTAACGTGATATGTATTTGTGGTGATTTTAATGCGGATGTAACAAGAAGCAATTATCATACCTCAGCTTTTAATTCCTATATCGTGGAAAACGATCTCAGCGACGCGTTGTGCTGAAGTAGGTCTGTAGCAAAAGGAGTGGCGCGGTCTCTTGGATTATTTCATGTTACCAGAAAACTATTTTAACGTATTATTATCATTTGATTTTTTTTACACCATAACTTATTTAGAGCACTTGCTATCGTATGCTTCGTTCAAGGAAGTAGGTTATGGTAATAGTGGGGGCCAGAGTAGGAAAAGAAGAAGCCTGTTTCCAATATGTTTTCGGTAAAAACATCTCTTTACATGTCAAGTTATAAGGCAATTTTGGACGGAAGCTTAGAAAAATCTTTCATATCAACTGATTTCGTTCGATGCATCGATACAGTTCTGTGATGGGAGCATTGCCAAGCGATAAATTCTATTTTGTACGGGGTTGGCAATGATTAAATCAAACTGATTTAATCAAGTGATTAAATCACTGATTTTTCATTAAAAAATCATAATTTTTAATTTTTGTTATTTCTTTCATTTGAAAGCAAACAAATTGAAAAATATGGGTTGGAGGTTAATAAAATTAAAAAAATTGCAAGTGCATACTTTAGGCCAGAACTGGAAACCTAAAAGATAAATCAATAGTAATTCTGTCATAAAATACATTTTGAGGGAAAAAAGGATTGAAAAAAAATCTAACATAAAAAAAACAAATAAATCAAGAAATCAAATAAATCACTGATTCTTTTATTTTTTTCCTTTTAATACACAAAAATTCACCAACCCATATTTTGTATAATGTCAATAAAGGTTTTCAAATCGGAGCGGGGTTAGAATGAAGTGTTAAAGTTTATTATTGATGAATCGGTGCTGTGGATGCACAGTGGAAAGAGCTGGACAATCCAAAAGTCAGTTCATTTATTTGGTCATGACTTCTCTGCTGTATTATAATAGCGTTGGATACAATGAAGAAACAATGAAAAAAACCAGAGAGAGAATAGAAAATCATGCACGTATTAACTGCAACTGCGGTGCCTCAGTGGCGTGGTTCTTATGGTGTTGGCGTGCCACCTTATTGGCCGCGAGTTCGATTCTCGGGCATTCCATTGAGGAGTGAGATATGTGTATTTCTGGTGATAGAAGTTCACTCTCGAAGTGGTTCGGAAGTCACGTAAAGCCGTTGGTCCTGTTGCTGAATAACCACTGGCTCCATGCAACGTAAAAACACCATGCAAACGAACTGCAATTGCGGTCGCTGTTGGTTAGTTAAGAGCCGTATAATTAGTACGATTGATGTCAGCCTTGCTATTAATAGGATACCTCAAGAGAGAGAAACCAGAAGGATGTCATGAACTCGTCAGTTCATATAATTGATTGCAGTTACCAGAATCGTGCTTATATATATCCTTTCTATAAACGGCAATGATTAGACTTCCCTTAACGCCTTAAATTAAGGATCTTATGTGCGGTGGTTCTACTAATGATAAGGAAATGGTCTGATATAAGAGTTTATGATTATTACGGAGCAATTACTCGGTGAATCTCATTGTGTGAGATTCCCAGAGAGAAGAGATTAAGTTCAAGACAAATGTATTAAGTTTGGTGCATTCGTGCCCGCACACAGGGGAAAAGTGGGGGCCATTTGCCCCCCTCTGAAGTCCTGGGAATATATATATATTATATATATATATATATATATATATATATATATTAGTATATATATATTAGTATAATAAAAAAATCTTATGGAAAAACACCCGCAGTATATTCTTTCAGTTTAAGTAAATTAAGGCATCCTTATTATACTGTATAATATTTGTATGCAGTACATAACTGCGCTATTCCTTCAAGAAAGGTTTGATTTCAGTTTAACAGTATATATATGGAACTATTGAGA
>NC_087200.1:131926064-131936064 GCF_015104395.2 Macrobrachium nipponense
CACCAACAACCAACCAAAGAAAGCAAACTATCATCAAATTGTTTTTCTATTTCTGACCCCACTACTTACTGCAGGGCAGCCTTTTGTTATCCCAAGATATTTCTTATATTCATGCTGTATTGTAGTACACAGACTACCCAGGGTACCAATTATTATTTTTTTTTTTTTTTTTTTTTTTTTTTTTTTTTTTGTTTTTTTTTTTTTTTTTTTTTGATAACCAAATCATCAGGGATCTTATGTTTCACACAAACGCCCAACTGCTCTGAGCCAGACCAAATATTTTCACCCTCGGGAGAACTGTATAAAACCAGACTAGTTTCATTTAAAAGTCTTTCAGGGATCGAGTATTAACTTGCATCATGTTTTGGCATTTTTCTACCAAGATTTATATATTATTACTAACCATGGCTTCTCTGCTAAATATTTCAAAATATAGGAATAAAGACTCCTTAATTTGCACATGGTCAATAATTCTCGAAAAGGCCATACAATAACTAGATTGTTAAATTAGGTATTTTATACCGCTCGACATGCCAACAGAATTTAACCTCTCAGCCATCAGAACAAGACTACAGGATGAAATTTCAAAGTATAGTCACAGTCAATTTCCTTTATATTCTTTAACAATATGATATAGAGTACTAATCCAAAAATATAACCATTAAGGCACTTACATCTCTAAAAATCATAGATCCTTGAATCTTAAAAACAAACATTTAATATATTATGTACCCCTTTTCTGACAATCGGGATCAATTTCGTGTGGTTACAAACATTGGTAACTACAGGATGGTGCACACAATGGAATCGTTCTTAATCATGATTCTACGGTTACAGAAAAAGCTTCATTCTCAAAACCTGGTTTATCACACTTCAAACTAACATTGGGAAAGCCTCGCTTTTGTTACCGATGGAAAAACTTTTATTTCACGAACTAATCCCACATTACTCCAAATCCTTGAGTCACCATTCTAAACCCCTCAGAGCAAGGTCGCCTGTTAGTCATGAAAAGCGACAGGAAAAACTTTGATATAACTAAATTAAAAGCAAACCTTAATTTAAAAAAATAACAATTTGTCGAAAATTGTATTTTTCCTAACTATACAAACCTGAGGTCCTTTAACTTGCGGCAGCTGGAACCGGTCGTAAGCTTCGAACAAGGGAGTTCGGTAGTTAACTGCTTGTCCGACAGTCAGCGCACCGCGCGACTGGGAGGTGAAGAATCACTTTGCTTTAGGCCCAGGAAAAACAGAGGGAGGGGTGGCATGAGGTGGGACTATATGTAAAGGACCTCAGGTTTGTATGGTTAGGAAAAATACAATTTTCGACAAATTGTTATTTGTTCCGATACGCAATACAAACCATCGGTCCTTTAACAATAGGAAGACTCACTTCTTGGTGGGTGGAATCTGAGTCGGTGAACACACTAGTGTTCGTCCAACCTTGGTTCCCTCACCCTGGTCGTAAGAGCAGAGGGAGGGATCCTAGCCTCTGCCCAATGCTTGGGGTATGTACCGCAGGGTCAATGGTCAGACCTCTGGACCCAAGTAATAAGAGGGAGGCCAGCGTACCTCTTAAAACTAGCAAGCAAGAACTTGTTCCTATTGCAAGAGGCAATATGAAGTCATGGGTTTGTCTCTTGTTGGCTTCAACTCTCCCACCCTTGTTGGGGGAAGAGGTGGATAATCGCTCCTATCCCTAATGAAAGTGATAGGATAGAGCTCGGTCGAGTAGCTTACCTGCATCGGTCTCCTGTTCCAGCGTAGTGACGACCGCGTCCCTCTGCCCACAGGTAGAGTGGGAGAAAAAGATGAGGAATAGAAGCCAGTCACACTCATTCACTCATCCATTTATGCAGTCACACAAGGATGCGATGCTGTTCTGTCCGCTCGGGTGATGGGTAAGCTACACAACCTGTTGAGCGGCCACCACAGGTCCCAAGGAAAAAGTGTCCAAGGACCTGTGGGCTATATCCCAAAGGTAGAAGGAGGTGAAGGTGGTCTGGTTGGTCCAGACCCCCGCCTTCAGGACCTGTGCCATGGAGAAGTTCTTGCAAAACGCAAGGGAAGGACCAATGCCTCTGACTTCGTGGGCTCTCGGACGAAGGGTACGGATGTCGTCGCTACCATCAGCTTCATACGCCCTCCTGATCACCTCACGCAGCCAGAAAGAAAGTGTGTTCTTGGATACTTCTTTCTTGGTCACCCCGGTTCTAACGAAGAGGCGTCGGCACTCAGGCCTGAGTTCTCTTCAGATAGCGCCGTAGCCCACTCACAGGACAAAGCAGCATCTCATCCGCATCGTTGTCGGTGAAGTCCTTTAGGGAGGGGATTGTGAATGACTCGAACCGGTCGTCAGGGACCGAAGGATTCTGAGTCTTCACTACGAAGTTCAGGACGAAATCGAGCGTCACAGATCCCCATCCCCTGGTATGCTTGACGTCGAAGGAAAGACCATGAAGTTCCCCTACTCTCTTCGCCGATGCCAGGGCCAGCAAGAAGAGGGCCTTGAGGGTCAGATCCCTGTCTGATGACTCTCGGAGTGGCTCGAAGGGACTTCGAGTCAGACTCCTAAGGACGAGAGTCACATTCCACCCCGGGGGCCTGAGTTCCCTGGGTGGGCAAGACCTCTCGAAGCCCCTCATGAGAAGGGAGATCTCGAACGAGTTCGAGATATCCACTCCCCTCAGTTTCAGGACTAGGGCCAAGGCGGCCCTGTATCCTTTTGACTGTGGGGACGGAGAGGAGCTTCTCTCGGCGAAGAAAAACGAGGAAATCTGCTACCTGCTGAAGAGTGGCTCTGAGATACCCAGCCATCTCTGTTGCTGCTCGCGAGACAAAAGCCTCTCGCTCGCAAGAGATGGTGGATAACAGCCAGCCGTGAAGACGAAGGGACTGGACTGACTGGTGATACCGTTCCACATGTGGCTGGCAGAGAAGGTTGTGCCAAGGGGGAATCTCTCTCGGTGCTTCCGCAAGCAGAGCCAGCAGGTCCGGATACCAAACGGCCTCCAGGATCATCCGGAGATTCGGGGTGACCAGCGCTCTGCTGATCACCTTGTGAATCAGACAGAAGAGGTTGTCCCACGGGTGTTGAAGAGCGTCCTCTGTAGCTGCCCATGGGTCCGGCACAGCCGAGTAGAAAACCTGAAGTTTCCTGTTGTGCCGGGTGGCGAACAGATCCACGATTGGACACCCCCACAGGTTGAAGAGCCTTTCCGCCACGTCTGGGTGTAGGGACCATTCGGTCCCTATCACCTGATCCTGACGGCTGAGCTTGTCTGCTACTACATTCCTCTTGCCTGGAATGTAGCGAGCTGACAGCTCTACCTGAAGTGAGCCACGGCCCACTCGTGCACCTGCAACATCAACTGATGCAATGGGAGGGACCACTAAGGCCCCCTGGTTTGCTTGAACATATGGCACTACTGTGGTGTTGGTCGCACATCAAACACCACCGGGAGTGTCCCATCAGACGGTCCTGGAACTTTTGGAGAGCGAGAAACGCTGCCTTGAGCTCCAGTACATTGATGTGAAGGTGCTTGTCGTGATGATTCCACTTTCCTGCAGTCAGCAACTCCTCCAGGTGTGCGCCCCATCCCTCGGTTGACGCGTCTGAAAACAGCAACATCTCTGGGGGGGAGTGCGGAGAGGCACTCCTCTTACAAGGTTCCTGCCGTCCAGCCACCAGGCTAGGTCCTGCCTCACCTCTTCCGTGAGGGACACGGGGGAAGTACGGCGGGTCTCGTGCCTGTGACCAACTCTCCTTTAGTCTCCACTGGAGAGACCGCATGTGAAGACGCCCGTGTGGGACTAACTTCTTGAGTGACGACAGGTGACCAATCACGACCTGCCACTGCTGAGCTAGCTGTTCCTGCCGAGACAGGAACTGGTTGGCTGCCTCCCTGAATCTGCTGATCCACGAGTCTGCGGGGAAGACTCGTCCTGCTACCGTATCGATCAGCATACCCAGGTACTTCATCCTCTGCTTGGGCTCGAGATCTGACTTCTCGAAGTTTACCACGATCCCCAGATTGGGGCAGAACTCGAGGATTCAATCCCTGTCCCGTAGCAACTGCGAGCAGGAACTTGCCAGGACTAACCTGTCGTCGAGATATCTCAAAAGACGTATCCCTGACGAGTGGGCCCAAGCAGACACCAGAGTGAACTCTTGCGTGAACACCTGTGGGGCGGTTGAGAGACCGAAGAAAAGTGCCCTGAATTGGTACACAGTCCCGTTGTGGATGAAGCGGAGGTACTACCTGGAGGATTGATGAATGGGTATCTAAAAATACGCGTCCTTCAAGTCACCGAAAGCATGAAGTCTTCTCCCTGATGGAGTCGAGCACGGAGCGTGCCGTCTCCATTGTGAACCGAGACTGGCGAACGAATCAGTTCAGGGGAGAGAGATCTATCACCGGGTGCCAGCCCCCCGAAGACTTCTCCACCAGGAAAAGACGGCTGTAGAAGCCCAGTGACTGATCCCTGACGATCTCCACAGCTCCTTTGCTCAGCATGGCTTGGACTTCCTGCCGAAGTGCTACGTCCTTGTATGATCTGGAAATGTAAGTCTGAAGGTGGACCAGGTTGGAGGTGAGGGGTGGCCGAGACTCAAAGGATAGTGGATACCCCTCCTAAAGGACGTCTACTATCCAGGTCTCCACTCCATAGTGCTGCCATGTTGCCCAATGGCTCTCCAGGCAACCCCCCCCCCCTCCCACTTCCAGCAGCAGGTGAGGGGGAACGCTGTCCCTATCGTTTCCCACCTCTCTTCGACTTATTCTTCCCAGCTCTCCCTCGTGAGAAGGAAGGCTGGGAGGAGGGCTGGTGACGGTCGCTCCCTGAAGAAGTCGAAGGCAGAGTCTTTCCTCTGGGCTTCGACGATGCGATCGTCTTGGCCACAGAGGAAGCGCTAACCAAGCTCTTGGGCTTGGCCGTGGTAGCTCGAGGCTGCCCAGACGCCTTCGAGACTGCCTGGTGGACTAAACAGTCACTGTCATCAGTGTGCCGTTGCTCCACCGCAGCGTTCACCGTCTCTCCTGGGAAGAGAGAGGAGGAACTCCGCACTGGTCCGTTGCGAAGACTCAGAGCCGCCTCACACCCAGCTGCCCTGGTCACTCGGGTGAGGACTGCGTCCCTACGCCGAAGAACCAGGTTGGCCCGCAGGTTTGCCGTCTGGTGGGCTAGGTAGGAGATGGCTCTACCTCTAGACTGGCACAGTCTCCCGAAAGCCGGGTCACCTTCAGGAGTGATGTTCCCCGAGGTGGCCGCGACCTTAGACACTGAGGGACCACAGGTCTAGCTAGGAGACTGCTTGGAATGCTGCCATGGCGGTCGATTCCAAGGCGAGTGCCTCTTGTTGCGATAGGGTCCTCCGATGGCACGTAGAATCTTCTCTGTCGCAGTAGAGGCGGGGGAAGTAGCTTGGAAGACCTGCCAGACTGTAGCGAACCCTCCTGTCCGGAGACGAGAGCGTCCACCTGGCCCCCAGCACCGAGATCGCTGCAGACCCACGGCGTCCTGGGTTCCTTCTTAGGACCCCAGAATGACTCGAGCCTGGACGTAGGCTCAGAAGGTGGGAGCGGCGATCCTTCCCCAAGGTCGTTGTGCTGACGGATCAGCGCAATAACCTCCAAAAACGACTCTGGATCTCGGGAGTGACTGCGTCCTGTGGAGTCGAACCGTCAAGTCCCTCCAGCAAGAGCGCCTCCCGAGACCCTCCTCCTGGTCTCCTCCGGCCACTTGCGCATACGATCTGGTCATCCTCCGGCCACTTGCGCATATGATCTGGTCGGTCCTAAGACCGTGCCAGGCTCGTAGGGCATCGTGGTGGGACCGTGAGGAGCGCGCTCCCCACGATCACTCCGGTTCGCCTCGCTCTTCACGGTGTAACCCGAGGAAGTTGAAGGGATCGGAGAGGGCGATCGCCTGCAGCCCCCCAAGCACACCGGTTCTGCCGGTGGGCGAGGGGGGAGCATCAGGTCTTCCTCTCCAATCCCTTCAACTTCCAGCCTGGTCGCGCGGCTCTCCGGGGGAGAGCGGCTGGACCGAGAACAGTGGCTCCGGTCCCGAGTGTCAGAGGAGCTGCTGCTGGTCCCCCTACCCGCCCGGTCCCGGTGGGAGCGGCGGTCAGGGGACCGGCAGAGTCCGCTGTCGCGGTGGGAGCGGGGCCTGTCCTCACGGCGTGTCGTGCCGCCGACAATCCTGGTAGCTGGCAGCAGGTCCAGGGGCGAGCTCTTGGGGCACCAGAAGTCGGGGGCTGAGGTGAGAGCGGTGAACCCGGGCGGCGGTGTAACGACCCTCCTCTGAATACCTGGGAGCGGTGCCTGAACAGCAGCTGAAGGTGTTACCATAGTCACATGTTGAGTGTACACAAGGTGAGGAGGTTCGGCATACCCCAGGGTCGAGACGGTGGTGGTAGTGGTGGTTACCGGACCGTGCGTTACCAGTGTAGAGCCACTCACCAGGTGATGTAACAGCCTCTGAACACTCGGTGTCCCCTGGAGACCCAGTGAGAACCAAACCTGGCCGAGGTCGTCACCCGCGGCAGGCACACCTGAGGAGGCAAAGGTCGGGTTAGTAGGGGGGGGTTCCTCCTCGCCCGGGGGGGGACAAGTCCCACCCCGAGCGAACAGAAGACCCCGAGTACAACTGAATGTCGGGGTATCTCGCCCCCTCCTCTACGCTCAACGGATCGGGTGAAGAGAAGAAGCGAGAAACGCCACCCCACCCCCCCCCCCCACCCCCGAAGGAGAAGGAGCTATAACAAGTGGGGAGTTGAGATGGAGGAAGGAAAGAAGATGACGTGTCCGTGACCAGGGGAGTAGCCGAGAACTTTCCGATGACTCCCTGGCAGGCTTACGTCGCTTCCTCCTCCCCTCATATCGCACCCACTGCTCCTCCGACCACAAACAACAAATATCACAGGGCTCAGTGTGAGAGCATTCGCGCCCCCGACACCGAGCACATAATTCATGAGGGTCAACCTCAGGAAAGGAGCGGAAGGCCCCACACTTACGGCCCTCCACACCAGGGCATAGTCTGCGGCTGATGGGGGGGGCGTGGGAAACTCTCCAGCTCACGAGAATCCATATTAATAACAAAAATACAAAATGCACAAGTACTCACAGTATTTTGACACAAGCACACTAGTATTAGAGAGCAACCCAAAGTTTTGAAGATCCAAAGCATACGACGAAAGGCGGGCAGAGAGAAGTGGAGAACACGTCTGTCACCCAGCGCGGCCGAAAGCAAAGTGATTCTTCACCTCCCAGTCGCGCGGTGCGCTGACTGTCGGACAAGCAGTTAACTACCGAACTCCCTTGTTCGAAGCTTACGACTGGTTCCAGCTGCCACAAGTTATCGGAACAAATTAAGATTTAACGTACACTGTTGCTTATTACGCAAGTTGTCTTATGCAAAATCTTTTCATATTACAAAATGCACAAACACCAAACCTCCTTCAAAACACTAATTATTTATTTACCAAATATCTAAAAAGTTTACATAACCATGGATTTTAAGATTTTGATTTCTTGATCCATAATTAAACCGTAATGGGAGCTTTGAAAAATCAAACACTATTCCAGAAGCAATCATTCTACAGTTTTTCTACATAGATCAAACTTACCTAAACTGAAAATTTAGTCATATGAAAAACTGCCTAACTATTATATTCCAAAAAATAGCTTTTGAAATCACTGTATTAGGGTGAGAAGTAACTAAAACCAAAGAGGATTGAGCAAATAAATTCAATAACCATAAAAGCACTTAATGTATGGATATTGAAGTTCTGAAGAATCTTGGGATAACAGCAGCTTTCTTCTTTTTAAACCAGTCTTGAACATTATCGTGGATCCTTCCCTGAAATTTTTTAAGATCATCAGAAAGTTTAGTATACTAAATTCAAAAAAATGCTTTATGTGCCCTTTAAGTAGCTTTGACAATTTTTTAAATAAAATTTTCTTGAAGATCACATGCTAACAACAATTTTTATGGTATTGTACTTGTAAGGAAAAGACTTAACTTCGCAATTAAACACCCATTTAATTCAAACAAAACTTTCTTAAAAGCCTTGCTAAAACTGGTTGTGATGAACTAGATATCTTACTGTAATAAACCACATTCCCGCACGCAGGTCGTCGGCAAGATCTAATCAAGAAAAAATATACTGAAAATAGAAATATTAATCTTAGATTTTTATCACAGATCTAGAGATCTACGGGCAGGTAAAGGCATACGATAATAGCAAAAGCTGTAAAAAAAATGTATATATAAAAAAGCTCACCGCCAATAAACAGAGACAGCGAGACGATAAGTACCAATTCGTTATGGTACAAAAGACAATAACTGCCTCACCGGCCATCACTGAAACCAACCCATAGCGTCGAACTTTCAAAGTTAAAAATAAAAAATGTTTGAAATACTGGATAATACTGCAAACTTACCCAAGAAATTGAAGCAGTGCTTCCTCTACAAAAAATACAAAAATATACAAATCATGGTCCAAAGAACAGATTCAAACAACTCTGAAGAGAAATTTCTCAAAAATGTACAGCCGCCCTGAAAAATACGAGGTTGACGTTAAAAAAATAGAAAAAGCACAAAACCTTGAAAGGGAACCACGATGTCAACTCGAAAAACAGTCAAGTGAAATATTATTTGACATTTTTTTTCCGAATCTACGTTGGAGCAGATGATCCGAAATGGATAACCGCCGAACCACTATCGTACTGATACTTCTACCAGCCAACTGCCAAAATGAAGGAAGACTTTACATGACCGAAAATCAGCTGTCGATGACGTCACCAGACAAGTGCACTGCACAAAGGACCCTGGAACCGCATAAATTCAATGGTCGGTCGACCCAACCTTGCGTCAAGGAACTAGCGCCTTCATTTGAGTCGTTCCAAAAATAACCTGGTATGGCCCAAAACAGATTTTGCGTGACGAATACCGATGTATAAGAAAAATTGTTTCAAAAAAAATTTAACTTTTATAACAATTATTTTGTGGATTTCCATTATGGTCCATTAATGTTATTCATAAAAAAAAGTGTCTTTTCTTAAATCTGGATTTCAAGGAATCGATTCCAAAATAATTTCTGAGTGAAACTTCTGTCGGGATCGAAAGAAATATTTTTATCTGATATCTTGGAAAGTCGACGTTTCATAATTATAATCGTATTGACTGCTTAGTCATTCCTTATAAACCTGAAAACTTACGTCAAACAAATCCTTTTTAATTGGCTCTCTCTCTCTCTCTCTCTCTCTCTCTCTCTCTCTCTCTCTCTCTCTCTCTCTCAGGCACCTACTAGTTTTCCTCTCCATGATCGAATTAAATTGAGGAAAAGAGATCCAGTTGCCTTGCTGAGGAAGTGGCAGAAGATAAAAAAAGATAAGATACGACTTCCCAAGCGCTTTTATTCTCATATTTATTTCGCATATTTCCTTACCTTCACATTTTACACTCACCCTACGTCAACAACAAAATCTTTACGATCACTTTCCTAATGTTATTAGAATACAGAGACTTTATTGTATGCTCAAAGAAAAAAAAAAGCCTGCTTCCCATTCCACCTTGTTCCCGTATGTCCTTACGGTGCGACATCTGTTGGGTCTTCCATAAGTTACTTGTTCAGTTGCTTCTGTGTTTCATAGTCAGCGAATTCGAAACTCTCTGGATGGCTAAGGGAACGGACTTTTGTGCACGATAGTACGTACATGGTTATGCCGAATCTGCCCTGCTTATTTACCCATTGTGAGCGGGGAAATTGTACTTAGTGTTGACATTAACTCGCCTCCACCATGATACAGTTCCTCGTTGGAGGAGTAGTTTTCGCGCTCGGCTACCAATCCGGTGGTCCGGAGTTCGATTTTCGGCTCGGCCAACGCGGAATCAGAGTAATTTATTTCTGGTGGTAGAAATTCATTTCACGATATCATGTGGTTCGAATCCCACAATAAGCTGAAGGTCCCGTTGCTAGGTGACCAATTGGTTCC
>NC_087200.1:131941064-131943564 GCF_015104395.2 Macrobrachium nipponense
TTCTGTAGTATGAAGCAAATGAATTAGAATTTTGAATAACAATAGCACTGAAATGCAGTGATGAGGATATATAAGGCAGTTTGCTGAGAACGATTAAAAGTTCATAAAGCAAGTATTAGTTTTTACATATGAGAGAGTGATTAGCATGGGCTCCTGCAACATATTTTTCCAAGGGTGTTAAATGGAAACTATCCATTTAACACCTAAATGGATAGTTTCCGGTATCAAGCAGACAAACACTTTTGACCCTTTGAACTAGCAGGTTAATTCCAAAAACAGTATCAGCGCCTGCATTTCTTTAATGAATAAAGCAGTTGTGTAAATGCAGGCGCTGATACTGTTTCTGGATTTCAAGTGGGGCAAGTAGCCCCCTTGCCCTTACGCACCTGCGCCCATGGTGTTTAGTTTGGTGTAGAACGTGCAGATGATTTGCGAGTGAAAGTTTCTTTGGATGCCAAAGTTGGAATGTATGAATGGTCAATTATGGAGGTGAATTGAGGATGCTGAATGTGAATTAGTTAAGAACATTTAAATTCTTTGTGATGAATGTTTTGCTTTGTGTGTACTAGTAATAGGGATTTGAAGAGTAAGAAATGGTGATAAAGAGAAGTTGCAGAAAGGTTTGTAGAAAGCTATGAGATGGTTTGACATATAGGAAGTAATGAGGACGAAAGATTAATGAAATAAGTGTAAACTCTGAAATTGTTGGGATGAAGGAGATAAAGACCTAGAAATATCCTGAAAGATAGATTGGAACGGAAAATCATGCCACATAGTTGAGGTAAATACGTTTTGTGTGTAGGAGTTTATTGCTGGGCGTTCATCTTCGTATCATGAGATGAAGTACGGATGTTGCAAGGACTGTTGACTTATCTTTTCTGAAAGAAAGACATACAGCTTTACATACACACACACACACTTATATATATATATATATATATATATATATATATATATATATATATATATATATATATAATATATATATATATATATATATAATGCTGTTTGGTCACATTTCCTCTATAATGCAATTGCTACTGAAGCAGTGGCAGTGTTTACACATTGGCAAGCTTGTCAGGGATAGGGAAATGATTCGAGAGTCTTTCCATTATTTTCTAGTCGAAGGACTGGTTCCTCGCCTCTTGGTGGCGTCGTCTGGACTGGATTGCAAATTGTCAGTCTGTAATCAGTCCTGACGGCGAGATTAAGAAACAGTCCGTTAACTAAAAAAAAAAAAAAAAAAAAAAAAAAAAAAAAAAACAGGAAATTGAAAGAATCTTGAATATTTTTTCCTTATTCCTGACAACCTTGCTACAATAGAAAGAGAAGAAGCTTAGATGCTACAATAGAAGAGAAGAGCTTAAGACCCAATTAGCAAAGAGACGCTTTAGACGCTACGAATAGAAAGAGAAGGACGGCTTAGAATGCCTTACAATAGAAAGAGAAGACGCTTAGATGCTACAATAGAAAGAGAAGACACTTAGACGCTACAATAGAAAGAGAAGACCCTTAGATGCTACAATAGAAAGAGAAGACGCTTGCTTAGACGCTACAATAGAAAGAGAAGACGCATAGACGCTACAATAGAAAGAGAAGACGCTTAGACGCTACAATAGAAAGAGAAGACACTTAGACGCTGCAATGGAAAGAGAAGACGCTTAGACGCTACAATAGAAAGAGAAGACACTTAGACACTGCAATAGAAAGAGAAGACGCCTAGACGCTACAATGGAAAGAGAAGACGCTTAGATGCTGCAATAGAAAAAGAAGGCACTTAGACGCTACAATAGAAAGAGAAGACACTTAGACACTGAAATAGAAAGAGAAGACGCCTAGACGCTACAATGGAAAGAGAAGATGCTTAGAACGCACAATTAGAAAGAGGGAAGAACTTAGACGCGAACAATAGAAAGAGAAGGGACAACTAGAGCTACAATAAAGAAAAAGAAGACACCTTAGACGATAAATAGATTTAAGCGAGACGCTTAGACGCTACAATAGAAAGAGAAGACACTCATACGCTGCAATAGAAAGAGAAGACGCCTAGACGCTACAATGGAAAGAGAAGACACTTAGACGCTACAATGGAAAGAGAAGACGCTTAGACGCTGCAATAGAAAAAGAAGACACTTAGACACTACAATAGAAAGAGAAGACGCTTAGACGCTACAATAGAAAGAGAAGACGCTTAGACGCTGCCATAGAAAAAGAAGACGCTTAGACGCTACAATAGAAAGAGAAGACACTTAGACGCTACAATAGAAAGAGAAGACACTTAGACGCTGCAATTGAAAGAGAAGACGCCTAGACGCTACAATAGAAAGAGAGGACGCTTAGACGCTGCAATAGAAAAAGAAGACACTTAGACACTACGATAGAAAGAGAAGACGCCTAGACGCTGCAATAGAAAAAGAAGACGCTTAGACGCTGCAGTAGAAAAAGAAGACACTTAGACCCTACAATAGAAAGAGAAGACTCTTAGACGCTGCAATAGAAA
>NC_087200.1:131948564-131976064 GCF_015104395.2 Macrobrachium nipponense
CATTAACTGTACAACTGTCGCCGTGCATGAATTGAAAATTGATGTTCACGAATTTTTTTACATCTCGCGTCGTACTGTAGTGTTCTGGAGAGGTAATACCCGTGGTATAGATAACAGAGTAGGGCAATTGTTTTTTAATTGTTGAAATCTAGTTCGTGGAGCCTGAAGAAATCCCATTCGTGAAACAGTTAGGTGAAAGATGGAACGCTTAGGTTGAGAGATACGCTTTTCCATTAGATACATTCTGTTTCCAGATGATTGTCTATAAAAAATATATACAGATGTTATAAACAAAAGTAGAAAGCTCTGATTATGCATCACAGTATTATATATTTTCCATATGTAAGACAGAAGTAAGTGGCATGCATCTATATATATGTATATATACTTATATATATATATATATATATATATATATATATATATAAAATATGTACATTATATATTACATACATACATACTACATTTATATATATATATATATATATATATATATATATATATCTATATATATATATATTATATATATATATATATATATATCTATATATATATGCATGCCACTTACTCTTCTATGACATATGAAATATATACAATACTGTGTCCGTGATCAGATTTTTCTACTTTAGTTTATAACATTTGTAAAGATTTATAAACAAGCCATCTAAAACGAATATATATATATATATATATATATATATATATATATATATATATATATATATATATATATATATATATACACACAATGCAGGGAGATTACTTACGCCCTACTACTAGTACTACTATTTGGTCCGTGTCATTGAAATCTCCTAGCTGTGTTTTGTTAAAACGAGTTATAACAAAACTAGGACAAGTGATATGAAAGCCAGCTGACTTGAAACATGTCCTGCTCTTAGTTTTGATAACAGCGTTTCTTTATTGTTCTATGAACAATGTTGTTTTTGTGGTTGAAATGGGAACTTGAAAGATTCTGTTTCTTACTTCTGACGTGCTTTAGAATATATATAATATATATATATATATATATATATTATATATATATATATCTATATAATATTTATTTATATTCTATATATATTATTTATGTATATGTGATATATAATATAATATGTATATTTTATATATATATATATATATATATATATGATATATATATATATATATGTATATATATATATATGTATATATGATATATATATTATATTTATTTATATATATATATATATATATATCTATATATATTTTTATATATATATATTATATATATATGTATATATTATTAATATTTGTATATATATATAATATGATATATATATATATATAATATATATATGTAATTATATAATATATATGAATAGTGTATTACAGTATATTATATATTATATTATATATGTATGTATATGAATTGTGTATTCGGGTGTTTATATGAATGTACATGTTTACACGCGGTTGTTTTTATATATTATATATATATATATAATATATATATATATATATATTTATATTTATATATATATATATATCCATCCATAAGTCTGAGAAGAAATAAAAAGGTTGTAGATGAAGACCGGTTTTGAGTTATTGCTAAACTACTAGAACATCTTCAGAGTCTTCTGAAGATGGCTTAGCAATAATGCCAACATCGTTCAGCATCTATCATTTTTCATTCCTTCCTGGTTATATTTGATAAATATGCAATATCCTGTGTAAGAGTGATTGTTAGCATGTATATATATGTATATATATATATATATATATATATATATAATATATATTATATATATATATATATTGTACGTGTGTTTATTCTACCAAGATTTTTATATCGTTTACATATATTCTTCATTGAATTTATTGCAATATTATATATATATATATATATATATATATATATAATATATATATATATATATATGAATATTGTGTGTTTATTATACCAAATTTTTATCCTTTTACATATATTCTTCATTTAATTTATTTCATATTTGTAGTGATTTAAAATTACAGGACTGAATACCTTAAGAAAATTGATAAAAAGCCAATGCATTTCATAGAGGACCGATAAAAAGTCGTTAAAAGAATCGTTGCAGTTCTTTGAAGACCTGTTCATCATCACTGAAGAGTTTCTTGAGGTCTGAAGAACTGGTGTAGCTCACTGAAGTCATAGTAAAGGGTGTTGACGCCTGAGACTGTTAAAGTAAAGCCAGTAGCTATAGTTTTTAGCAGTAAGTTAAATTACCTAGTATTTTAGACCAAGGTATTTTAGACCAAATGGAGTATTCTTTGTCAGTTTGACAAATTATATTTTTATTGCTTTTATTTATGATGAAAATGTTGAAAGGGTTTTTGAGAAGTTGCGACCGTGAGAATGTGTAACAACAGTTTGTGCAATGCGGAGACAGGAATAGGAAAACTTAAATACATTTTAGTACATTGATCATAATCAAATGGTAGGTTTTGAAAAATTGCGTGCTAAACGTACATAAAATGAAAAATGCAAATAATAGTGTCTTCACTGAGAAAATACAATAAGAAAATTATTATAACTATTTGTACACACGATAAATAACTAAAGAAAATTAAATAAACTCGAGCAAAAACTAATAAAACGGTTAATTGAAAGTGGAGTAACGGGCAGCATCCTCAGAAATAAAATTATTTAAATTGTTAGACTGCCAACCACTGAAAGAAGTAAGCAGGCCTGCTAACTGGAAATGGTAATAGCGTCAAATTGTAGTGTCAAGTAAGATGTGGGCTTTGTGAGCTGAAGGGTTGCGTGATGACATCTTAGATTACAACAAAAGCTTTTCTGGAAATTGTCGAGATAATATGAGAAGAAGAAGAAGAAGAATTTTGGAAAAGAATGGCAGCAAATAACGGTACAAATAACGGTAGTGAAGAAACAGTTTGGAGGCCAAAAGAAGAAAAGTTTCGATTACATTATTGTTATTCATTGTACTCATGCATTGGCACCAGATGGCAAAATCGCATTTAACTAGTGTTTTCAGTTTTTAGAGATTATGTTTTCAGTCGATTTAAATTATATATATGTATATATATAGATATATATATATATATATATATATATAATATATATACGTATATATATAATACACGTGTTACACACCACACACACAGTATATATATTATATAATTATTATTTATATATAAAAAATAACGTTTAATATATACGAATCTATACTAAATACATGTATATATACATATATAACGTATAATATATAATCAAACACGGTGACCACACCACCACTATATTATATGTATATATATATATATAAAATACCACGTAATACGCATATATAAATACATGTATATATAACACATATTAACGTATATATATCCACGTATATATACACTATACCCTTTTTTTATATAATACACACACACACACACACACATATATATATATATATATATATATATATATATATATATGTACGTATATATAAATATATATATGTGTGTGTGTATGTATATATATATATGTATATATATATATATATATATATATATATATATATATTATAGATTACAAGTGTACTTGTGAGTAAGAAAAATAAAACACTAAACTGTGAATGACTGGTTCTAAAGCAACCACCTGTCGTAAGGCAAATGCGATAACTCAACAGCCACAGATAGCAGCAAAGATATTCGGACCCATTGACCAAAACGTAATATTCCAGTTACACTTCGTACACTGAGCTCAAAGATGAGCCGTTCAAAAGAGTCTTCTTATGAGATTCAACAAAATTCTCAAAGTTTCATATCGAGCATAAATATACTGAGGCCTAATCTCATACCATTTTTTACTTTCTTATGAAATTCTTAACTCTATTTCACTGACTACTTCCTGCTCCTCTACAGTCATTTCTTATATATAGCTGACCAATTTTGTAATAAATAGTGCTACTTCTAAAGCAAAAATACTGAATAATCACCATATCAAAGACAAACATTGCAAAACAAAAAAGTTATGAAAGTAGGTCGTCTCCAAACAATAGATTCAGCTTCAACTCAGAGAATCACTTGACCGGCAAAGTTCACAACGGAGGTCTTTTCCTACTTCCCGAATGGGCCGGTCGAAATATCCCGAGGTGACCCAATAAAATTAATCCAAATATACAACAGCACTTTTTCCCGAATAACAGTACGTAAAAGTAAGGCACGTGTCATTGGCGTCAAAAGTCGTTGTGACAAATTCCTTTCTGGTTTTATTTATTCAGTTTTAGTTTTCTGTAAAAGATAACTATTGAAGGGCTATTTGTCTGTACGTCCGCACTTTTTCTGTCCGCCCTCGGATCTAGTTAGCCATGACCGTGCTTCTCGCACTGCTGTAACTGACATCAACACAGGCCACCACCAGGCCGTGGCTGAAAGTTTCATGGGCTGTGGCTAAGAGTTCCATGGGCCGTGGGTGAGAGTTTCATGCAACAGCATACGCTGAACAGAAAACTCAATTGCGCCGAAGAAACTTCGGCTTATATTTTCCTTCTTTCCCACCGTCATCCCTACATTAAGGGGTCGGTTGCCTGATGCACCTTCTCCAGCAAACCTCTTCTCTACATATCTTCCTTCACTTTATCTCGCCGTCTAATTCTTTGTCTCCCTCTCGATCTTCTTCGTCTAACAGGTTCCTCCCAAGTCCTCTTCACTCCCCCCTCGTCATCCATCCTCAACACATGCCCATACCATCTCAATCGTGACTCTTATAACCTCTCATACTTAATGTTTAGCATTTTGGCGATAGCGGTTAAGATACAGTGGATGCATTTTTATGCAAAGAAGAGTTGACAGCCTCTCAACAATGCAAGAGATCCACTGGTTTTTGAACGAGATATCTTTCGAAGCCTTGGTATATACGACTTTTATTAATCGCCGTCAGGCAAATGGCCAGCTTTGCACCTTGTCCGTTATATGTAATCATTATTCGTACTAAGCGTTCTCCGTGCAATCATCACCTAAAGGCTTGGTAAAATATCTCTCTCTCTCTCTCTCTCTCTCTCTCTCTCTCTCTCTCTCTGTTACAAATTATGGAAGTATTTGTGTGGTTACGGTGAACTGTTTTTTTGTTATTTTTCAGTTCTTTAAAAAAAATTCAAATATTGTTGGGAAATGAACTGGTTTTAGAATTAGGATTTCTTTGTGAAGAGGAATTGAAAATGGAACTGGAGTGGGTCCTGTGAATGGTTAATTCTGGCAGTCGCTTTCACGGACACAAATATATATATATATATGTATATATATATATATATATATATATATAGTATATATATATATATATTTGTGTCTGGTTCCATTTTCATTCCTCTTCACAAAGAAATCCTAATTCTAAAACCAGTTCATTTCCCAACAACATTTGAATTTTTTTAAAGAACTGAAAAATAACAAAAAAAAAAACAATTCACCGTCACCACGCAAATACTTCCATAATTTGTAACAGAGAGAGAGAGAGTGAGAGAGAGAGATTTTTATATATATATATATATATTATATATATATATATATATATATATATATATATACGTCTATATGTGTGTGCTTACATAAAAATAAAGAATTTAAAAAGTCAGGGATTTAAAATGGTGCAAAGCAAAGAACTTTCTTGGGGAGTATTGCCAGTTAAAGGAGATATATTGTCTGTTGGAATATTACAGAAAATCGTGACCAGAGGGATAGATGTCCCTGCAAAGGTCTTGTTTCTCGTTGGTATTAGCTCTCATTTTATCTTCATGTAAAGCATAAGCGAAGTAATCTTTTGAGCAGATCAAATTGATAGTGAGCGTTATTTTATAGTGTCATCTTTAATATAAACAAAAACATCCCATTATCCCTGCTTCCCTGCGATCAGAATGTCAACTGGTCACTCTACAAAAAATATATGTAATTTCGTTCTTTTCCAGCGTATAAAAATTCTATGGTGAGAATAGTAATGTGAGAGGTTAAAGTACTGTAAGCGAGGACGGAACAGTAAATAATGAGAAATTCTGCGTACGACACCGTCACACAACGATGGGAAAGAACCTCAGAAAAGAGCTAAGTTAAGAGAGTGAACGATGTTGGTGGTATGAAACGAAGAGCTGCAATATAAGAAGACGATGATAAGTTTTGCTCGGTTTGGGAGGCGAAAGAACATATATATTGAAGGCGAGATTTCGAAGGCGTCAATGACTGTGAACTGGAAACGGGATGCTTGAGAGACAGGAAGAAGATGGAGTTCACTCACCGAGGAAATTCCATCTGACAGGTCTACGACTTTGCTATAAAATGCAGCCGGAATATTTAGAAACATATGTATCACTCTTTTCCTTTCCTTTAGTAGAAAGGTCATATTTCTCTTGGAATTGTGAGAGATCAGCAGATGGATAATATTTCATGAAACGTGATTATGTCTGAAAATTAGTAGATCTCTAAATAGCAACAATATAAATACCAAGTGATGTCAATACCGATGCGTTGCAATATACTTGATGGATGTGGCTCATTGCACAGGTCAATTAAAAGAAAAGTTATAGAAACGAAATGAGTAAAAGGCTGTTTAGCCTCGACATCTAACTTTGCAAATATTTATAGTTTTGTATAGCGAAGATAAATTTGAGTTGTATGCTAAAATGACAACAACGAAAAAAAGTAAGCCGGTGGCCAAGTTCCTGACAGCAAATACGGCGCAAAATAAAAAGCAAGAGTTAACGGCACTTTTAAAACTAGCGACAGGCTTAATCAGTGGTTAAACAAAAGACATTCCTTTATCGAAAGTATATTGCCATAAATCATGAGCTCCCACTTGACAAACGTTGCGAAAGTTCAGGGCTAAAAGGCCAACATGTAAACTGGCATCAGGAGGCCAGAATAAATTCCCAGAGAACTAGTTTGGAAGGAGCAGTCGATGCACAGCGTGGTCGAGTGCACAGGAGGACGTTCAGTTTACACTCGTCGGTGCAACTGGCAGTTCGCACTTGAAATTCATCTCTCGGCTTTAAGTCTGTGCTCGAAATTGAAATTCACGTCGAGTGATACCTCTGAGTTGTTTCAGTGTTGCCGCAATAATGATCTGTATGTGATCGGTGTTGCGACTTTGTCGAGTGTTTACGCCTAAAGTTGTGATTTAACTTAAAAATTCCAAGTGGGGTGGTGATGTTAAGTTGTGTTCAGAAGCATAAAGCATCGGAGACATGGTTGTGTACCTGTTGTTCACACAATTATTTTTTCATGTTTCAGTTTTAACATATAATGCATATAAATACATACATACATACTTATTATATATATATATATATATATATATATATATATATATATATATATATATAAACAAATATGATCTGTTTCATCAAGCAATACCCTTTAACTCGCAATGACTCGTGTATATATATATATATATATATATATATATATATATATATATATATAATATATAATATATATATATATTATACTATAGATATATATATATATATATATATATATATATATATATATATATATATATTCCATTGACTCCACTATGTGTATATACATGATGTATATATACATATATATATATATATATACACAATATATATATATATATATATATATATATATATATATATATTCCCATTGACTCCACATGTGTTTATATACTACATATGTATATATGCATATATATATTATTTAATATATACATATATTTGTAATTATGTATTTATACATATATATTTGTGTGCAAGAGCCAGAAGTAAATAACAAAAGGTATGTGCATCTAGCAATTTCGTATGTGTATAACAAACACTTCTTCAGAGTGCAGTGCAAATTGGGAGATAGCTTACAAATAGAGGGACGTCAAAAAGTATTTCAAAAAGTACTCATGTGGGAAATGTGTCCAACGTTCTCTAACTACATACCAACAATTATTGCCATGTGATTAATTTGTAAAGATATTCTCAAAAGGAATATTATAAAATCAAATGTAATAAAGATAAGAAAGTCAGGCTGTATTTCTAGTATTAGCAAGAGTCAATACAAACTGAATAGTTTGACTGCGAAAGATATCGTTGAACAATAGAGAATTGCGTACCTACCTTCCGACTTGTTTTGTTCTCAGAACCACTTTTCACGTAAGCGGAATTCTTTGGTTGTGGGCTGTTTGTTTGTTAATACATCCTCTGCGCCTTCCGTTTTTAATTTATGTATGTATTCACTTTCACTTATTGATGTTCTTAAGCCGTTTCACCTTGTACTGTACCATGAAGTTGAAATTAAATACAAGAGAGCGCTGGGTACTGATGCCTTTTATTGTTTCTCTTGGTTCTTGAACACTAATAATCTTTGTTATATATATATATATATATATATATATATATTATTATATTATATATATATATATATATATATATATATATATATATATATATGTGTGTGTGTGTGTGTGTGTGTGTGTGTGTGTGTGTATACATACATATACGTATGTATAAATGCATATATATATATATATATATATATATATATATATATATATATATAGATATATATATGAGAGAGAGAGATAGAGAGACCTTTATCATGTATCATGGTTAGCAGTCCTTCCTAGATGTTGTTGCCCGTTAGCAGTCCGGCAACATGCGCATGTAGGAAATCCCCTCATGACAACACACCTTGCTTGAAACGAGAGAATCTTACGACAGAATCATGTTACGTAACGAGACTTCTGGGAATCCAGGACAATAGTGGAGAAAGTTCACCTCACTTTTTTGTTTTCCTCCTTTTTGGGGTTGGGGGGGGGCCTCTTCTGATACGAAGTATGCATAAATAATTTATGCGACTTTGTAATGTGTGTGTGTATGTGTACACACACTTATATATACACATACTCTATATTCTCACATACACTAGCGACTTTTTTATATTCATAAATATAGAACCACAGTTACGGTTTAATATCCAGTTCACTCTACCTAAGGAATAACTCACACCTAATGAGAATTATAACTGGTAAGTTCTTAAAATAATAAAGAACTCTTTACACGTCTGATGGTTCCTAACACACTTTTAGACGCTATCTAGTACATCCCTCGCACATTATCTTTTTTAAGTCTCCCATAATCATTCTGTTGGTGTAGTAAATACACCACAAGCTCATTTCTTTTTCTTACTCTCAAATGTTTCATAAAACTGTTGTGGATTCACATCAACCGTGCATTTGATGTCTAGGCCAGTCCCTTACGACGCTCCTGATTGATAAGCCAATCACAGTGCTGGAAACGCTCAGTCTCTGTCGAGAGTTCACATAGGCGTGGTGTATGTTCCACATCTCTTGATGGATACTTTTGAAAGACGTATCCCTCAGGAGAGGTGGAACACAGATCCTACCCATGTGAACTCTCTCGAGAGACTGAGCGTTTCCAGCCCTGTGATTGGCTTATCAATCAGGAGCGTCGTAAGGGACTGGCCTAGACATCAAATGCACGGTTGATGTGAATTTACTATAGCTCGTAACAAACACAAGATATCCAGTTATTCTTCCCAGTCTGAACCACCTTTCTTTTTTTTTCTCCTGTCGTCCTTTTTCTGAAGTCTCTTTTGCTTTCTCTATGAAAATCCTGTCATTTGCAAATGCATGTGTCCGATAGTTCTTAACTGGAACTCTCTCACGTTCGCCTTTTATACTAAGAAACAATCACTCTAATCATCCACTCATTTGAAACCTTATCCAAACATACCATGCACCTCTTGGCCAGCCGTATTCCACCACAACTATTCTGCACATCTCTTTTGTGCCTTTTCATTTCCTTGCCATTTAATTGCCGCTCCCCCGCCCCCCCCCACGCTCCCCCCACCCCCACCTTGCATCCTCAACAGTCTCCTCTACAAACATTCACCTACTTACATGAATCCACTTCACTCTTGTACTTTATACACACACACACTGTAATTGCATATAAACAATCGTCAGCGTTCCTCTTATACCAGGCGCGGCCAACATTTTGGTGAACGGGGTCCACTTGTACCAGAGTTTCCATACGGCGATCTACTGGACTCGTTTATGCCGTTAGTAACTTAAAAAAAAAAGTCTACTGTAAGATTAGACGTAGTAGTAAAATAATTGACTGAAGAAATTTTCATTAAGGTTCAGGATTAGTAATAATAGACACAGAAGTACAGTAATAGACTTTAAAAAATGTTCATTAAGGTGATGTATGTACTTGAAATTAGAATAGCAAAACAAAGTTACACCACTGCCTTGTACAGTTGAAGTTTGTAACTACCAATTTTGTTTGTGGTATGATACGAATAAATTGGCCTTAGTTGCAGTCAGAGGATTTCCCACAGCAATGCCTTCAAACTGAGCATGATGGTTTCCGTTCAATAGAAAGTGATTGCTTTTGGTACAAATCCATAATGGTTTAATTATAATTAACGTAAAACGTTATGCTCAGTCTAAAGTTTTTGCCACGAACAGAATTGGTTAAAGGATTGTCCGGTAGGTCATAAATCTCTGCTGTATGTGCGATAGGTTGACGATTGTTTTTAAGTGTTTCAAGAAAGAGGTCAAGCTCAATGGTATATATATATATATATAATATATATATATATATATATATATATATATATATATATATATATATATATATATATATAGTGAGTGTCTGTGTGCATGTGCGCGTGTGTGTGCTTGTGTGTATGCGAGAGAGAGAGTGTTTAGATACCGCAACGGTCTCTTAAACAAGGAAACCAGTTATCGATGACCTACACCTAACAGTCTTTACATAAGAAACGAGTTTACATCCCAGTGTTTTAAATCACATTTCCTTAAATAAGCATAATCCTGACAAAACATCTAGCATTTCCGGAATCAGTTGTTCCGAAATCCTAAACAAAGGTACTTTTATTATTAGAAGAGAAACATAGCTTATTGTAAAGGAGGTTTTCCTACCGGCAGAGTTGCCATTGTGACTTAAGAAACAGTTTGTGTGACGGCATTGTATTCAGTCTTTTTTTATTATTATTAAAAGGAACAATTTTATTTTCTTAAAGTAGAAGTTAGAAAGTCGGAATATAAATAAGGAACTGAGCTAATCGATTTATTTTGCCGTTTAATTCTTATAGATGCGTTATTTCTAAAATAAAATTAACTCTATAGAAACATAAAGAAAGAAGTGTTTAGTGAAAAAGAGGTGTCTGGTTTCGATGTGATCATTCAAAAAGAGTGAATGATGTAATCAGAAATATAATAAATATCAGAATTAGTTAAAAGGTCAATAAACAATACAAGAATCTCGAAAAGAAGCGAGTAAACAGACGAATAATAAATATCCTAAGCAATATAAACATAATATAAAAATCGGGGGAACTTCCAAACCGACTTCTGAGCCCCCCACGCAATCCGAAGCTTCCAGCGACGCGACGCCATGTATGGGCGACGTATGTCAACGAACTCAGCTGGGGATTACCTGCCCAGCAGAAGTCCTCTGCGGGAACTGGAGGATATCTACGATGACTTGGTTCTGGAAGTGAAAGGAGAGGACCCGGGGGAGGACATGTTAGAGAAAGAGTCGATCACTGCCGAGCAGAGGTCCAGAAAACACAGCGTAATTAGCAACGCGTTTTCAGGTCGATTGGCCAGAGACTTGAGTCTGCAGACGTTGGTGAGTTGGTGGGCTTGAGAAAGACTTGGCTTTCACGCCGCCGCCGGGGAAGAGTTGCCATCCCCAGGTAGAGGTCAGGGCGCTTCCCTTTGACGAGATCTAAAGGCGGATGCCTGTGAAATGACAGGTTTATGATGACATGTTGTCTGTGTTTATTGCGGATTATGTTGATGTGTATGGGGTTCGGTCTAGGGCGAGGATACGAATAACGGTAGATGACTCAGTAAGAGTATAACGTTCAACGAAGCCACAAAATAAATGGACAGCCTTAGGTAAAGAATGCTTATTATTGTCAGTATTATTATTTTTACCGCCTACAGTGCTCCTGCGTTGGGCCTGCTTTTGACCAAAAAAGAAAAAGAAAGTTTTAATATCACCATGAGCAAGACCTGATCAGATCTGTTTTTTGTCTATAATGACGTATGATTCTCAATTGAATTAGAGAACCATAAAGAGGGAAAAATACATTTTAAGTCTTGGTAAAATTCAGTCAGGAAGAAAAATCTCTACAAACTCTGAAAAAAAAAAATCAAGCACAAACAGGTAAGCATTTTTAGAATAAAGTAGAACGATGAGATTAATTTTTGAAATATTGCAGATTAAGAACAACAGCATCTCACAATGAGATTGTAACTTAAATAAGAAATAATGTTTCTTCGCACTGCCATTTGAGAGAAGCCAAACTGAGTACAATTATGCAAAATGTTGAACATATGAAAAGTTGAGTTAAGAGGTCAGTGGTATTTTACTTGACTCCAGGGAATCGGAGGAAACGAGTTTTTTCGTGTGTGTTTGTGTGTGTTTTGAGCTGATCCAGAATGTATAATTCACATTTATTTGGGTTTGAGACAAAATTAGGATTACTGAGATGATGAGATCCGTTTGCGTCATGTGATTTTATACAGCCATTTTCGGTTGATCTTTCCTTTGACACCGACTTTGCTATAAAGAAGTATATTCCGTTTATATTTGGCTTTTAGTCAGCAGCGACAGTAACTTCAGATCCTGTTTATGTCTTGTTACGAATGCATAATAATAGATTTCACACAGCATTGACGGGTGATCTTAACCCATGAGCCTTTTGTTTCCCGAAGTTCTGAGTGGTGAGTTTCGGAAGTCACCAAGGCTTGGAAGTTTTCATCGATCTTTTTGTGGAGCTTGACTGTATAAGACATTTTCAGCCGATCATTATTTATGAACCAATTGAACCCGGAACTTTCAGTAGAATGGTTTCTTGGTCAACGGATAAAGCAAATTTCAGTTAGTATTGTGATATGAATCAATTGTACTTTGATTTTTTTTTTTTTCTAAAATCATTTGCTCAATATTAACTCTGATTAGCTTGTGCCGGACATTGTATCTCTAGACAATAACAGGTTTCCATTCTTTGACATAGATTTCGTCTTCATATTTTACTACTGCTTTCAAAGCGACTCGGGGAGGTAAAGTGTAGGACCTAATGTTTTTATTCTCCACCCAAAAGTAAGAGAGTTCGTGCTTAGCATCGGAATTTATGGGTGCCTCAATGCTCTTCTGAACAATGCGTAGTGAAAAGCTACCATGTGATATTAATTTGTCTATGTTTCTACCTATAATACACAACGTATATATATAATATATATATAATTATATATATATATATTAGTATATTAGATAATATATATTATTAAGAATATATATATATATTAAATAAAATATAATTATGTGTTATAATACACAAATATACATTGATCATAGATATGCTCCAATAAAATTATATGCTTTCATATTCACTCAATCACTGTATATATAGTTTGTAATCGCTCTTTTTACTGCATAGGTAATTCAGTGGTGCAGTCCTTACCATGATTTTTATTTTTTCCTACAGAACACCCCCTATGCGAAAAAATGGAGAGTTCTCTTGGCCATCCTGGTGAGTACACTTTTGTCACAAGCATTCTCTCTCTCTCTCTCTCTCTCTCTCTCTCTCTCTCTCTCTCTCTCTCTCTCTCCGCACACACACACACACACACACACACATATACGTGGTCATGCATACCCTCACATACTTAGTTGCCATAGCATAAATGAATGTTTATAGCACTCTAAGCGCAAATTATGACCTTCAGGTGCCCACGATCTTGTGTTTAAAAAGAAAAAGAAAAAGTTTTTAGTATGCTTTCTGTAGATAATTCTCCAAGGCTTTTGACATCTTGCTTTGCTAAATTATGTATGTATATGTATATATAGGTTATATATGGTTGTATGTATACACACACACACACACACACACACATATATATATATATATATTATGTACGCATTAAGCTACAAATTTCCTTTAATATCCAATTCGCTCTACCTCCGAATTAATATAGCTGTGCGGTTAGAGCGCTTCACTCTACGCCCTAATTTCTTGGTTCCGAGGTTCGCGCCCGTGAGCCGACGAAATTAATATCAACAAAAAAATTCCCTTCGGTTAACATGTATGAAAATATAGGTATTAATTCCGAGGTAGAGCGAATGAGATATTAGAGGTTCCCCTTCGGTTATGTAAATATATGAGTTCCAAGGTTGAGCTAATTGGATATTAAAGGACATTTGTAGCTTAATACGTATATATGAATCACTGTGATGTGATGAGACATATATACATTTATATATAATATATATATATATCTATATATATATATATATATATATATAATATATATCAGGAATTCAAACTGATATTGATTATAACTCTCAACAAGGATGCTGCAGATAGGTCCTTCTTCTTCTTCTTCTTCTTCTTCTTCCTCTTCTTCTTCTTCTTATTTTTCTTCTTCTTCCTCTTCTTCTTCTTCATTTTTATTATTATCATTATTATCGAAAACTAATGGAATGTGGAGGGCAAATATACTACGATTACGTTTTTTTTGCACTTCTTATTTCAGCGTCTTACATTTATGATTTGTAGGCTCTCTGCCAGAGTTCATTATGATCCTAATCTCGCCAAGGTTCCAGCGACATCTTGTATTTTGTGTTAATTATTTATATTTTAGGAAAAGTTTAACGAACATACAGTCATATGCTCTATGTCGTTATTTATCGAGTAGATTATTATTATAAATACTATTATTACTCATTATTATTATTATTATTATTAAATAGTATAGCCGGCATCCAGACGGCCATACTATTCAATGAAGTTTGCTTGAGAGAGAGTGTTCTTCACAGATATTATTATTATTATTTATTGTTTTATATATATATGATTATATTTATTTATTTATTTATTTATTTATTTATCTCTGTCATTTTATTCGACTGGGCGGCTTTTATAGTGTGGAGCCCTGGGTTGTATCCTGCCTCTTTAGGAATCCATCACTTTTCTCACTATGTGCGCTGTTTCTAGGAGCTCTCGCCTCTGCATGAGTCCTGGAGATACTTCGGCATCTAGTTCTTATTTCTATTTTCAGGTCTTGATACTTATAAATTTTTTCCTTTTTCTTTCTCATCTACTCTGGTGTCCCATGGTATTGCGACATCCATGAGTGATACTTTCTTCTTGATTTTTGTCAATCAGCGTCAATTCTGGTCTATTGGCTCGTATCACCCTATCTGGTACCATAGTCCCAGAGGATCTTTGCGTGATCGTTTTTTATCACTCCCTCAGTGTGGTGTTTGTACCACTCATTACTGCAAGCTAGCTGTTATTATTTAGACGTGTTGGTAACACGAGAAAATAATTTAACAGCCAAGTGAAGGATAAATAAATGACAGAAGAGAGAATATATCAATACACTGAAGGAATTCCATAGTCATCTCAGCATCTTCTATTGATGCTCTCCAGGGGGTCCTAGATCGCCAGATTCACTTGACCCTGGCACCGAAACTAGACAAAGTAGGCCAGGGGCATGATGTGAAGTTGCCAGTTAATACTTAGCTAATGCCATAGATACTGTGTTGTGACGTAACGGGGCAGTTTCTGTTCATTTATTTAGAAAAAAAATAAAGAGACGACGTCAGCAGGCGATAATGTCATTTGTGAAAGACAAACAAATGTTAGCAATCAAACAGAAAGTATATTCTCCGCCCAACATTCGGTTAAGAACGAAGCTAAAGAAATTGATGACTTCTGTAAGGTTAATGTTCGTCTGAAAGGTCGAACGAATAAAAAAAATAATTAATTGATTTCCAAAGCTAACATTTTTGTTTTGCTTTTTTTGTGATCTTCATTAATTTTTGCAATATTCAGCTTTTTTTTTTTTTTTACTTATTTTATAAATACTCGTATCCTACTAGTCCCGTACAGGCAGCGCAGAGAGAGGAAATATGTAATAAATTAGTACAGTCACGCCAATATTGCCGATGTTGTCAATAAAATCATGAACTTGAATACCACCAGTTAGTAACAGGAATAGTCATTTGCAGTTTGTCCAGTGATAACTAGATTTACACTTTAGCTCTAACGAAGAACCATTCACTTCAGGCATTGCATAATGTAATTGCAATGAAATTATGTAATAATTGCAGAAAACGCCTTACACTCTTTCATCAAATTCAGAACAATTCAGTTTTCTGGGGTTTAAATCATCGGTCACCTTGGAAAAAGGGAAAGGTTAATATTAAGTATCGGGAGAAAATAGTCACCAATTCGGGGCAAATCACTCACCCGATAGGTTCCTTGCCTGCTAAGTTTTATAATAACCAGTTAACATGAAATGCTGAAGAATAAGGTTTTGATCTTTAGATTAACCCATGACCTTGGAGAAAACAATTTATTGTGCAAAGAAAAAAAAAAAGCTTACAAAGCACAGCACAACAGGCAACCCGGACGCGGTATGCGTGTAGGGGAAAGTCCTCTTGAATGAATGGCATTGGCTGTGGTATTATACAAACCTTTTCCACCCTATTGATTACTAGACAAACTTCATTCATCAGGGCTGATGTGGTACTAAGGTAGTATTACAAAATTTAAATACTTACAGATAACTATATTGGGAAATTACAATATGTTGAATTGGAATTACCCATTAATAAGATTGGACTGTATAATTAGTCTTAAGTATTACAAGATATTGAACTTTTATGCATATTTTTCAATATAAAAAAAATTATTTGAATGTCTGCTATACAAGATACACATTTTATCAGGTTTCTGTTGAGGTACACAATTGCTACGGAGTAACATGTGGTTTACTATGGAGTAAATAATGAGCAATGTTTTACTTTATAACAGGTTAAAATTTGAAATAATTACTTGACAGTATGAATGACATTCAGATGAGGTCAACACATCAGATTTTATATAGATATTATAAGTAAACTTAGATATACAATGGTATTAATGATGTTAACACGAAGCTCCAAAATAGGATGTACTACAATGTATTTTATGTTCAATAGGCTAATATAGATATTCAACTGAGTGAGTTACATTTAGATGAGTCAACATATAAAATTTTAAGTAAACGTTATAAAAAAATAGACCCATAACAATATCAATGATGCTAACAGGTAACTGAAGAAGAAAATGTATACTACAATTGAGTTACTGCACAATATGCAGATAATTATTTTGCTGAAAGAATTGCATTTAGATGAGGTCAAAACATTGGAAAATATACCAAGGTAAAAAATGTAGATTCAACTTGGCGAAAATAATCGGTTTTGGCTCTTGCTTTTGTATAATACTGTGCTTTTGGTAACCTAAGAAATTAAATAGATCCTGTGGGTACTTTAGTAGATTCACATCCACCGTGCATTTGATGTCTAGACCAGTCCCTTGCGACGCTCCTGATTGGCTGTTGATAAGCCAATCACAGGGCTGGAAACTCTCAGTCTCTCTCGAGAGTTCACATGGGTAGGATCTATGTTCCGCCTTTCCAGAGGGATACGTCTTTCAAAAGTATTCCTCAGGAGAGGTAAAACATACGTCCTGCCTATGTGAACTCTCGAGAAAGATTGAGAGTTTCCAGACCTGTGATTGGCTTATCAACAGCCAATCAGAAGCGTCGTAAGGGACTGGCCTAGACATCAAATGCACGGCTGATGTGAATCCACTATAGTAGCCAGGATGGAAAAGGGTGTGGGAAGAACCATTTGCATAGCCAGATTGATTGTGAAATCTGTCTTTCGTAGTATAATAAAAAGTGCTACAAGAATCTGAGACCCACTTCTATCATTTTTTTAATCGTTTTCGTAGCATCTGCTAATACTTTTTAATCCTTAGACTTTTTCTTGTTAAACAATCCACCAACAAATATTCTACCTAATCTTTTATAAAAGAACTGGGTTGTAAATAGTTCCGGTACTATTAGCATTTGTCATTTAGCTGTTGGTCCTTAGCGGTCATTCTTTCCAAGGATATTAGTCTTTTCATCACAACTTCAGTCGAAAGAAAATGACGTTGCATCGCATAATTCTCACTATTTGCTGAATATCGTTTCAGTGTGTTTACAGATTTGCTAATCACAAAACTAAGTTAAAAAGCATAATACTGAACTCCTCCTCACTGTTGCTGACTGAGATCATGACGAAATGAAGATCCAGAACTCGTCGTACCTCAAAAGAAAAACAAACGACTTAGTCGCAAGAATCGAAATAATGTGATTCGTACAGGATTGCCGCTTCCAGACGAGACATTGATCTACCTGTTCGTTGTCTTTGTTCTGATAAAGTGGAATGACGAAAACTGTCTGAATATCAAAATAGGAGATATATCATATCTTTGCTTCTGTGTTGGGAAACATGTCCCTTTTGTTTTCACGAACGAGCTGATATCAATGCAGCAATTAATATGATACATTCGTCTGTGGTTTGTCATCGGTAATGCTCGTTCGTTGGATAGGCTCTCTCTCTCTCTCTCTCTCTCTCTCTCTCTCTCTCTCTCTCTCTCTCTACGTGTTTTTCATGTCTTGTTTTCCTGGCCCCTCACATCACTAATAAGCTGTTAGACTGTAGTACACCCAAGTTCCATTTTCCATGTGACGCTACATATAAACATACGGGTTACTGTGATTTTACACACACACACACACACACACACACACAACACACACACACACACACACACATATATATATATATATATATATATATATATAATATATATATATATATATATATATATATATATATCTTCAGGTAGATGAAGAGGGAGACCGCAGTTTCTGAAATATAGTATTTTCTCTCTACAATCAGGCGTTTTTATGGGCTCCTTTTATTATATGGAATTCTGTTGTAACAGAACATTTTTACCAGTCATATTTATGTATACATGGCGGCTTTTCCCTTTCATACATCATCCAGCCAGCCAGATGGGAAATTACATTAATATTAAAAGTGTTGTCTTGCCTCGAAAGAGACAGTAGATAAGATGCTTAAAATGAAAAATGAAAATAAAAATATGAAAGACGAGAAATGGAAGAGAGGTAAGAAAGAGACGGATCCTAAATAAAGTCTGTTTGCGTCCACTGGGTAAATATTGAAAGTGGTGACCAAACGGTTGTGGATACTGCCTGAGGTAACGGTTTCTCTCTCTCTCTCTCTCTCTTCTCTATCTTCCTACGTTCACCTCTCGGTCGTCGCCTCTCTCTCTCCCCCTATCTTTCCCCGCCCCCCCCCCTCCCCTACTCCGACTCCTCTGCTCTATCTCTCTCTTTCGGTTCACCAAAACTATAAATAAAACTTAAAAAATAGAAAATAGTCAGCAGTTGTAAATAATTTCGACTGAAAATTGATAAATCTCGATAAAATTGTAAAAATATGTTTATGTAATACATACATACATATATACATATATGTACAAATATATATTATATATATGTAATATTTTTTTTATTAATAATTTTCACACCGTACAGTTATATAGAAGGTACCATAAATCGAAAGGTAATCATCCTGATATATAATGGGTAGAAACAATTATCTACCGAATATACAAACAAAATTATTTATAATGTTTAATTTTGAGGGAAATTAGACTCTTACAGATTTAAGTTCAGACGTTGTTTCTTAAATAGCAAATGTTTCGAATTTCACTTTCGCTACTTCGTCTGAATGATATTTTCAAGTCAGTGATGTTGAAGTCACCATTCCATTGGTTCTCGCAGTGTTGCCTGATGGTTGAGGACATTCGAAAGCTTCAAAGCTGATTGGTGTGGCAGTTCACTCCCATGTGACTGCAATACTCTGACGAAATGATATTATGTATAAGAGGAGCCAATTAATATGATAGCTGGTAATCAGCGCAGAAACAGTCATGGATTTTTTTTTTTTATCTCAGTCATCCCATTCGACTGGGTGGTATCTATAGTATGGGGTTCCGAGTTGCATCCTGCTTCCTTAGGAGTCCATCACTTTTCTCACTATGTGGGCTGTTTCTAAAAGCACGCTCTACTGCATGAGTCCTGGAGCTACTTCGGCATCATGTTTTTGCAGGTTCCTTTTTGGAGATCTTGGGATCGTGCCTATTATTCCCATGATTAAGGGTACAATTTCCAATGGCATATCCCATATCCTTCTTATTTCTGTTTTCAGGTCTTGACACTTATCAATTTTTTCCTCTTTCTTTTTCATCTATTCTGGTGCCCCATGGTACTGCGACACCCATGAGTGATACTTTCATCTTGATTTTGTCAGTCAGTGTTAAGTCAGGCCTATTGGCATATGTCACCCTATCTGTTCTGACACCATAGTCCTAAAGGATCTTTGCCTGATCGTCTTCTATCATTCCCTCGGGTTGGTGTTCGTGCAACTTATAATCATTGAGATGATGAACCATATTCATATGGAACAAGCCCCAGGGGACATTGACTTGAAATTCAAGCTTCCAAAGAATGTGGTGTTCGTTAAAAGAAGAGGAGGTAAAGGGAAATACAGAAAGAAGAGATCTCATTTATAAAAAAAATGAATTAACAGATTAACAAGTAGGTAAAAATGTAAGTAAATGATCAAAATAGCAGGTGTATTGCATTTGGGTAGTAATGCATTGTATCTTTGCTTGAACTTTTGAAGTGATTGGTAGGCTTTAGATTACATTTCTGTATGATTAACGAAAATTAATCACTTATGATTGTTGATGAAAACGATTAACGTATTTTATTGAGGAAAATACATCAACAAAATATTTTTTATGCGAGTTTGAAGAGAGCTATTAGTAAGATCACTTGGAAATGCACTTACCATCCAAGTTCAGAAACTGCATAATGTATAAGTATCTGTTATGAAGTTGTATTAGATGAACTTTAAGCTGAACAAAACTTTTCTACGTGGACCCATAATCCCTAACTGAAAAGGGGACTTTTATTTTGGTTGAAAAACTATCAAGTCTCTTCTGGTCACCCCCGTAGGGTGATTGCATTCCGCTGCCCCCCCCCCCCCCCCCCCCCCCCCCCCCCCCACCCCCCCCCCCCCCCCTAGCTGCACCTGCTTTTTGCCTTTGACTATACCTCCTCCCCCATCTCCTTTCTGCGGTCTTGATGTCCAGCTTCTAACTATTACTTCTAAGTACAAATGTGGGTTTTTTACAGTTTTACTTTAATATCCTTGTACTCCTTTATTTTTTGGATATCTTCATTTTCCTGTGCAAACCTACACAACTCCCTCTGTTCACAATCTTGAGCGCTGGTTGGCCAAAAGTACTACAATGCTTGGCTTGACAACGTAAATTTCTTAAATCGTTTCAAGCTTCCGTCCACCTCCATATATTTAGATACCAAATACTTAACATAATGCAGATCATTCACTAGGGTAAACGGCCAAATGGCCACCATTTCACTCGAAGTGACCACTTTCTTTCACTCGATATTAATGGGTGAAACAATACAATGACATCTTTAATCATACCATTCAAAAGATTAAGTTTCAATCTTTTGAATGGTATGCTTAAAGATGTAATTATATTGTTGTTTCACCAATTAAATATCAAGTGAAAAAAAAAAGTGGTCATTTCGAGTGAACTGGTGGGCATTTGGTCGTTTACCCTATTGATTAGAGCAAACAACCGGACTGGCATGCTGGTTTGCTAGACTCGTTACTTTCATGGCTATTTCGAAATAACTAAACTGATTTTTCTCTTCAGCTGGGTGTTACCCTGATCGGCGTGTGCGTCCTAGGCTTCTACGTCAGCGTCGAGGCCAGGAAGGGGGACAGGGGAACGGAGGCGCCCCTCAACGCCTCGACAACAGCACCGGCAATGGAGACGAACACCCTTCCGACCCGAACCTCCAAATGGAGGAGCGAGCCTGGCGTTTGTGTGGCCCAGACGAACTACTCTTGTGAATTACGTAAGTCTGGTTGTCGCTTTTTTAGTTTCCTGTAAAAGAAATCTATTGTGTTGGCTTTGTCTGTCCGTCTGCAATTTTTCTGTCCGCACTCTTCTATCCGCCCTCAGAGCTTAAAAACTTCTGATGCTAGAGGGCTGAAAATTGATATGATGACCATCCACCCTCCAATCATCAAACATACCAAATTGCAGCCCTCTAGCCTCAGTAGTCATCATCTTATTTAAGATTAAATTTAGCCATGATCGTGCCTCTGGCACCGCAACAACACAGACCACCACGGCCGGCTGAGAGTTTCATGGGCCGCGGTTTGCACAGCATTATACCGAGACCACCGAAAGGTAGATCTATTTTCGGTGGTCTTGATTATAGGCTGTACAGAAAACTCGGCTGCGTCAAAGAAACATTTTTTACTTGTTTTTACAAGGCTACGGAAGCAGCAGTATGTAATTTGGTGGTAATAGAAAACCAAACAAACTATGATGTTGAGTTGTGTATTATGTCGAAAAAAACTGGAAAAATCAATTGATAATATCGAATGATTGATAATGGATAAATCAAGTGAGGGTGTAGTTTATTAAAAAACAATTTAGAAGTCTCAGTCCCCGTAACTCCTCTGTTATATCTAGTTATGTTTTATTTATTTTCATGTTTTTATAGATTTTGAAAAATTATGTTTTTTCATCCAGTCCTGATATGTCACATACATGACAACGACTTTGATTCTGTAGAAATTCTTTCCAGACAGGAACGCCATATTTTATTTGTAATTACTAGTCTGAGTGCTGATGGTCATGTTAGGCCCTATTGTTTGTTTCCTGTAGGAAGTAGTACCGTCAGTGCTGCCTGTAGGCGTTACCTATTTTCCTTTACAGCATCCCTTTGCCCCCCTAGCTGCAACCCCTTTCATTGCTTTTATTGTACCTCCGTTCATATTCTCTTTTTTCCATCTGACTTTCCACCCTCTCCTAACAATTGTTTCATACAGTTCCTCGTTGGACGAGTGGTTTTCGCGCTTGGCTACCAATTCGGTGGTCCGAAGTTCGATTCCCTGCTCGGCCAACGCGGAATCAGGAATTTATTTCTGGTGATAGAAATTCATTTCTCGAAATAATGTGGTTCGGATCCCACAATAAGCTGTAGATCCCGTTGCTAGGTGACTAATTGGTTCCTAGCCGCGTAAAAATATCTAATCCTTCGGGCCAGGCCTGGGAGAGCTCTTAATCAGCTGAGTGGTCTGGTGAACCTAAGATATAGTTTTTTTTTCCTGTTACACCTTTTAAACCTTCTTTCTGTCAATTTCCGTTTCAGCGCTGAATGACTTCATAGGCCCCAGTGCTTGGCCTTTGGCCTGAATTCTATATTCCATTCCACTCCTGTTGTGTGCTATTTATTAATATTAGCTATCATTTTCCTGCAGTCTACGAAAGGCCGCCGTTGGTGGTCATAGCGCTGGACGGTCTCCGACCCGATATGCTGAACGCCCAAGTCGCTCCTGCGCTCACGCATATGAGAGACTGCGGCGTCTTCGCCGAAAGCCTCGTCCCTGTTTATCCTACGAGGACGTTCCCTAATATGTATTCTATAGCAACGGTAGGACATACACATGTAAAAGTTTATATATATATATATATATATATATATATATATATATATATATATATATATATATATAACAATAGATATGTGTGTATGAAAAAACTTGAATGGTAATGCTTGAAAAAACAATTTATACATACATGGTACACACACATGTACACACACGCACGCACACACAGTAAATATATATATATATCTATATATATATATATATATATATATATATATATATGTGTGTGTGTGTGTGTGTGTGTATTGTAGTGTGTGTGTGTGTGTACAAAGCTTTATAAACCTAATATCATACCACATAGACGTAATACCGAAGAAATTTATTTCTTTCATTATATAATCAAGCAAAGTCTTTATATTTAATGTATTAGAGTCAGTGGGGGAGAGTTTGCCAGTAACATGAATATGACGATTCCTTTTGTTTCATTGATATTTGTCTCATTTTCATGCATGCATACATCCTCAAATTAAGTAAGAAATACTAAAGCTCTCGATTGAAACCTGCCACTTTAATCTGACTGTTGTGGAAATATCGCCCCTGACAGGGCCTGTATCCAGAGAAGCACGGAATCATTGACAACTATATGTTCGACCCAGAGCTAAATGAGACGTTCACGTTGAAGAATCCGGGATACAAAAGCCCCTTCTGGTGGAAAGGAGAGCCAGTGTGGAACACTGTCACCAAACAGGTAATGAACATGTTTGTCTTTAAGTTGGTGGATCAGGTTGGCAGGTATTGGTGGTATATCCACGGTAGAAAGGTAAGTGAAACTGGAGACTTGGAACAAGTACTTTTGTAGTTTATTTTACATTTTCAAGTTGACACTGAATATAATAAAAGTTGGCAGACCTTTATATGCAAAACAGAAAGAGGTGGCGAGGTTACAGTTTGTTAATCTGGGCGGCATGTTCTTTAAACAAAAGAGATAATGAAAGTGGATCAAGGTATAATCCAGGATGGAGATTTAAATTCCTTGTTTACGTGGCTTCAATAAAAATGGACTCTAACAGATTCCTTTTGCGGTGATCTTTGACCAGGCCTTGCAGATTATTGAGGAATTATCCCAGTCAATATATATGTATATTTATATATACATATGTATGATCCAAAAGAATTATATAATGTATATGTATGTATGTATGTGTGTATATATATATATATATATATATATTGTATATATATCGTGTATATATACATATGCATACATACATATGTATGCACATATATATAATCATACATATATATGTATGTGTATAAACTTAGGATATGTATACACAGAAATAAATCCAGTAACTATCATGCTACCTGCTTATGGAAGTTACAGTCAGTGAAATTGGATGCCCTGAAGGAAAGCTCGGCTCACGTACTACACCTTGCAGTAAACGGGTACTTCAGTGGTGTCTGCTGAGGTCAAGTGGGAAAGGATTTCGGACTTGTAAACCCATCCCTGAAGGCTTGCAGTGAAAATAGAAGTCTTTTTCCGTCGGGCGTCACCCCACAAGGGTACATACTACCCTGGGGAGGTAACATGGCATCCTGGGTCCTTTTTGTAGCACCCTGAGTTGCCAAGTACTGATCTCCTAGGGTGGAACAATGTTTCACCCCCAAAGAACATTTATTAGGGAACACTCCTCCCTTTTAACTCTGGAATAAAATTTTCGAATGGACTTGTTCATAATTATGTATAAAACTAGGGGATTCATAACGTAGTGTTAATATAATTATATATATATATATATATATATATATATATAATAGTATATATATATATATATGTATACATACTTGTCAAACATAATTCACCAAGGGTGGTCTTCCCAAATAATAAAGAACTCCATATTGAATGTAATTGTTGTCTTTAAATATATATAATATATATATATATATATATATATATATATACATATATTATATATGTATATATAATATATATATATGATATATAATATACTATATTATATGTATATGTATATATTATGTATATATATATATATATATAATATATATATATATATATTAAGCCATGAATGTAATTTAATTTCGAATTCACTTTACCTTGAGAATCATTAATAAGTGCTTCTACTCCTATTGCCTAATAATACTAAATAGAATTTAGTAAAGAATCCAACAAGCAAAACTGGAAGTGAATTGAAATGTAGAGCTTAGGGAGTACTCCAGGAGTATAAGCGAATTTCAAGGGTGTTGTCAACTTTCCTTCCTCAAAGACTTAATAAATTAAATAAAGATCGACTGTCCCAGTGAATTCTAAGTCAGAAATGCAATCACAGATGAAGATGATCCATCCTCTTATACTAACATACAGTTTATAGCACGAATAGAAGCTTGGTAAAACAGGAATCGACGTCTCTGAGATCTCGTCACAGCTTCGCAATAGTGACTGGTCTGTATTGGCCTTGGGTTTTGGTGGACTCGCGTTCCAGACTTATAAATTCTCGAAGTGGAGAGATAAAGACCCCAACGACAATGAAGCTCTCCCGGAAAGAATGGGTCACCCTAAACGAGATCGGGCCAAGGCACGGCCAGTTATAGGTGGCCGTGGCCAATGTCACCAAGACTGGCGATCCTATTAAAACTCCTTGGTGACAATCATGGTCTAGGTCACGGGTCTGACGACGCGCAGGTTGCCTGGTTCACAGTAGGGGCCATGACGCCACGCGAAGGACAACTAGAAGTTTTCTTTGTGAGGCAGGTATATATATATAAGTAGGCATCAGTTTTGTCATTATTAATGAAAAGAAAGCTGAAACTTTTACTGTAGAAGAAAGGCTATCCGTAATATCTGTTAATGAAATGAACATCGCAAAGTACTGGAATTATGATAAAGGAACATATGGATTGAATAAACCCAGACCGTGGTAACAACCTTGTTAAGTGGGGAATCAGTCGAAGAGCAGACTGTCCATGTGGAGAAGACCCACAAACCCAGGACCTGCACAAACCATCACCCATATTCTTCGGGAGTGGCCCCTAAGCGCCCACTGCACAGATGAAGACTTGAAACTGGCTAACATCAGCGCTTGTCACTGGATGCATGGATGGCGCGAAAGATATGATCAATAAGAATTTTGCTTTTCTTTAGAGAGAGACTGCAAAATTAACAAGGAATCATTCTGACTGAACTTTTCCATCAACTTGAATCTGGTATTATCACGAAGAAAATAGTTAAACATAAAAAATAAAACTTGACATGGGACACTACTCAAGACTGATTTCTCAATGGATTGTGAGAAAATGGGAAAGAACTCTACGGGACTAAGAAGCCACAGAAATTAAAGGATACTTTTAAGCGGACCTTTCTAGTGGTAATTTGAAGGTGAGCAAACCGGTATATTTCGTCCCAGCGTTCAGTGTTGCTACATTGTTACCATAAAGGTTAATTTGCCGCCGATCCACCGCTGGGACGTCATATGGACCAGTCTCACTGAACCCTCCGGCAGATTTTGGTCCATAGTGGCGTGAAAAACAATCGATTATGATTGCCGACATGCTATAGATGATAGTATGGCTGATATGAACGAATTGTTTTTCCTGAACTAATTATATGATTTTATCATTTAATTTTTAGACAGATTTTCTTAAGTTTATGTAATTGTATGTAATAATTGAGGATAAATTGATATACTCACACCTGAATATGTAACGCTAATTTTTTTTTGTCTCAGAATTTAAAAAAATCAGGAAAAACCCTACTATAGGAAGTCTACATTGAATTCATCACAACTTTATATTTAACTTATTTTATTCATTTTCAACGTAATTTTCATTTAACTAATTCAAAGGGATGACTTCAACTGCCTTGGAATGTCATATGTTTATATTTCACTTTTTATTAATTTTTTACGTAATTTTCATCTAACTAATTCAAAGGGATGACTCTAACTGCCTTCTGGAATGTCATGTGTATATATTTAACTTTTTATTTATTTTTTTACTTAATTTTCATCTAACTAATTCAAAGGGGTGACCCTAACTGCCTCC
>NC_087200.1:131981064-131998564 GCF_015104395.2 Macrobrachium nipponense
CATGCAATGTAAGAGTCCTGAAGTCAGAGTTCTTTCCAAGGAACTCCTGCCCAAAAGGTGCGAGTATTTTGTGTCTCACTCGTCTGTTAAGGTCATTTATTGATTGTGATATGATGACAAGAGATAATTAATTATCTCAGTTCAATTATTTTCGCCAAAATTCCTTTTCCCCTTTTCCATGAAATTTACATTTTACCACATATTCTTCGTAACTATATTTCTCACGCTTTTTGTCTCTGTAACTCGAAATACACTACTCTGAGCTCTCAAAAGCTTCTACATTTTTCTTTGTGTTATAATTCTGTAGGCACACTGGACTTGTAACATGAATAAATGGCTCACAAAAGGATTACATTTAGTGCCACTGTTTTCTGCCTAGACTCCTTCTATTCCACAACTTCAACAGAACTCCAAGCATTCTTTGCCCCTTCTTCTCTAATTCTTAGTGTTTGGAGATGGTTTGGTCATGAGGAAAGAATGGAGGACTAGGTGAAAACATATGAAGTGCTGGGTGGATAGATGATTGAAAAAGATTCTGGAAAGGAAAGCCTTTGATATTCTGGTAGCACGAGAATGCTAGCAAGATAGAGGTTAGCAGATCCAGTGTGAGTGATGGAGCCCAACGTCTTGCTGATGAGACTTTTGTGTAGGTGTATGAAGTGATGTAGAAATATTCTGCACAAGAATGAAGTGGAATGGAATATAGAGTTTATGCCAAAACCAGAGCGCTTCGACCCATGGGGTCATTCAGCGCTGGAAAGGAAATTGAGAGTAGGTAGGTTTGAAAGGTGTAACAAGAGGAACACATGACAGTTGAACTATGAAATAATTGGTAGTAGGAGTTGGAAAGTAAGAAGAAAGAAAGATTATGAATGGAGGAAATGAAAGGGTTTGCAGCTAGAGGCCTAAAGGACTCTGCAAAGAACTTTAAGAATTCCTACAGTGCACCCTGTGAGGTGTAATGACGGCGCTACCTCCCTACGGGGCTCAGCACTGGATAGTCATCCATAATACAGAATTTCATTGTGCGTGTTTGTTTCAGTTACCATTTTGCTGGTTTTTCCACAGAAACATCCCCTCCTAAGGGAAATGGCTTAAAGTCGAAATAAATTACTTAAATTCATTTTTTTAACCCCTCTTATATGATTTTTAGATGCTTCTACTTTTGTTTTTGTTGCTGTTATAAGCAGTAGTGTAGCTCTTAAAAGTGGTTGTGATGAATGAATTTTTGATGTGTTTCTTTCTCCATTTCTAGGTACCACTATACTCAGAGTCCTAGAATAGATGACATTATCTTAGATACAAAAACGGGAACAAGACTTATTACCAATCATTCAAATTACTGCAAGTATGGCGAGCAGGGATTCAATAATGTTGATCCGGCAATGCAGGTATGACTCTCTCTCTCTCTCTCTCTCTCTCTCTCTCTCTCTCTCTCTCTCTCTCTCTCTCTCTCTCTCTCGATATTCCTCTATAAACTGTACATGTTGAGCTGTAATCTTTCATATAGATAAGTTAAATTTGGAAAGACACCAGTCTCTCTCCTCAGTCTATTATCATCTATGTAACCTGACGTAAAATTAGACAAAAAATAATGAATATTTTTTCCTTTAGGCTGTCTTCATGGGAATGGGGCCTGACCTGAAGACGAACTATAAGACTCACAGCTTTAGAAACGTCGAACTGTATAACTTGATGTGTCACTTACTGCAAATTATTCCTGCTCCAAATAGTGGTGAGTACTTACTTTTAAGACTGTGCATTGTGATTACATTTTGCATATTCAATGCATTTTGCAGCAAGTTCAATTTCAGATGACAAAATTATTTTGTTTGCATGTTTTCTAACACTCTTAATAAATGTCCTAAGATTATTTTCCATTTACTTTTTTTAATGAATATAAAGTATAGGAAAATACTCTTAAACTCTCTAGCAAGGGTTCTGCAGAGATACACAGAAAATAGAAACAAACACACTAGCAATGGGACCGCAGAGACATACAGAAAATAGTGTTTCTTACTTTGATTTCTAATCATAAGCATCTGAAAAATGTAAAGGATTTAGTGAGCTGCATAGTTTCGAGGCAGGCAGTAAGGGCTCTCAAGCTCACAGCATCACATTGTCCGCTTAGACAAAAAGGCACAATGGATTTGCTTATGTTATGATACGATGCGACCATGAGCCTTGTTTACGACTCGCATACGCGTACCATAATTTATATATATTAAAAGAATGAAGTTTGGAGGTCGTCAGCCGGCATTGAGACACTAAGTACCGGCATTAATGTACTACTTACAAATCACTTATGTAAAATAATAAATAAAGGGCAACACAACGGATGCCAAATAAATCATGGGTTGATATAAAATCTATTTATTATAATAAATTGCAGTGAACCGCTGATTTTGAAGCCGCAGAGAACTTCTTTGGAGTAGAGTGGAGGTTTACTGTTCTTTGAGGTTTTTCAGCAAAAATTACTCTCTCGCTCCCTAGAAGGGATATTTACGACAATTAAACACTAGCTAAGATGCACGGATTCCCTAATCCACTTAACTATTCAGTTGCACTGCACTATTACTTATACAGATTATTTATACTAGTTGACGTAGCGATGAAGTCATGCAGTCAAATCTTTGACTTCTAATTACAAACGAATGCAGCCATTATACATACAATAGTTAAGGCTTAGACATTATCGAATGGAGATTAACACACTGTCACAGGGTAAGGGGATCGAGACAGGCGAGTACTGCCACGCTCTTAGGACCGGGAAGGAACAAAGATTAATAGGAACAAAGGTTTGATAGGTAGGATTTCTTTTTATATGGATAGGAGGGACGGATGGGATATTATCTTGGGGAAGGTGGCAGGATAGGTGAGGATATGAGGTTCTCATAACAGACACCTTACCTCGTTGGAGGGGAGAGCGTCGCCTCTCAGAAAGAGACGGACATATACGTCCGTTCAGGAAGACACTTGGTACACTCGACAAGAAAACTGAAGATACAGTTTTCATTAGCTTTCGTTCATCCAATTTCCCATTTGTTTTTACTGAAAAGACATAATATCGCTAAATTTAATCTAGAGTATGAAAATGCACTGCAAATTATATCATATTAGTTAAAACTGCAAAACAAAACCGTTCAGATACTTAAAAACACGATATATGTCCGAAGTAATTGGAATTTCTCAGATGGATTCGTTCATAGAGATCTGGTAGATAGAATGTGAATTTCTGATTGTAGTACTATGTATCACGACGACAATATATACTCGTTTTCCTTCATGAACGGGGATATTATTGTATCATTGTAAATGGTGAATGCAATTATTTTTAGCTTCTACAAACTCATGTTTGTATTCCAAAGCGTTTAATGTTAGCTGACGTCAATGGCAGCCAATGTTGCTAAGGCTAAGGTAGGTTGAGCAAATCTAGTTGCATCCGCAAGAGCGCTTTCTATGATGTGGAGGAGCCCTAGAACTTCGAGCGGGAAAGCGCAAGTCCTGGATACTGGCTTAAGTAACGGATTTCACACTGATTACTTTGACGTTGACATGGATCGAATGCTAGTTGCTGTTTACAAAGCTACCGTCATTAAACATAAATCTTTATCAAGTTTAAAGTAGCATGTCAGCTCAAAGATTTTCTGGCTATATGGTCCCATTACAAAGCAGTTCGTAGTAGCCTACAGCCCTACACGACTGCATTTCTTTGCTGCGAGGCTGAAAGATCTCCCAACACATCAGCATTATTTGCACGATATAAAACTTTAATTGCCTGTGCAATACATATTGAGTTATTTGTGGTAATAACTATTTTTACTTAACACAGCTTTTTTCGGGAATGATTTGTGGATGAAACCCGATTTTCAAAAGTACAGATTATATCAAGAGAGCAAGAACGACCGCAGCCTGTGACTAAAATTTTCCACGTCTTTTTACAAACTGAATGTTATGGCAACTGTCGAATGAAATCAAGATTAGGGTATGAATTTCTTAGAGAATTGACTTGAATATTCTGATCCTACAAATTTAAATTTTATCTAGCATAGTGCAGCACGATCTTGTCAGTCATATCACCCCGTTTTCCAGGTATCTGTGCACCGACTCACCGCTCTTTCTTCTGCCTTTCCCCGTCACAAGTCCGTCACCAATACTATAATTTCTCTCTCTCTCTCTCTCTCTCCCCCCTTTTTTTTCCCTCCTCTCTCTCTCTCTCCTCTCTCGTCTCTCTCTCTCTCCTTCTCTCTCCACTTCTAAAACATACTTTATATATATTACCACACAATCTCACAAAGAAAATATAATGAAATTAAGTAGTTATAAATAGGCCTAAGCTTCACGTAAGCAGATTTTGTTCTCTCTCTCTCTCTCTCTCTCTCTCTCTCTCTCTCTCTCTTTTAAAACACATTTGAAAAAAATATTATCACTCAATCTTTCAAAGTAAATATAATGAATTAAGTATCTCTACAGATAGGCCTATGCTTGTGCTCTCTCTCTCTCTCTCTCTCTCTCTCCAAGTCTCATCTCTTCTCTCTCTCTATCTCTCTCTCTCTTCTTCACTTCCAAGTTTCATTCTTCTCTTCTCTCTTCTCTTCTCTCTCTCTCTCTCTCCTCTCTCTCTCTCTCCACTTTAGAAAAATTTAAAAATTTGAAAAAAATATTGTCAATCTCTCAAAGTAAATATAATGAATTAAGTATCTCTATCGATAGGCGTATGCTTGCGCGCTCTCTCTCTCTCTCTATCGTCATAATATTTCATTCTTTACTGTATTGTTCCCCACGATTTCCACAATTACTGACCAAATTTTAAAACACTTTCTCTCATTGTTTAAGATCCGTCTTCAATTATGCATGAATGTTACGTCAGTTTAGTGTCAAACATTACTTATAAATAAGGTTTCACAGTAGGTTTTAAAAAAGGATGATCGATATTCTTCCCTGAACTGACGTTACCAAACCAACATTAACGAATAATATAGAGCCTGTTTCTACATTCAAAGTATGAAATTATTTAAAGGACCTCCTACAGAATCTTTATGGTGTAAAGTTAATGGAAATCTAGAAAGCTAAAAACGCTACGATTTTGAAGCTCCGCCCCCTTTCTAGAGTTGCCAGGTGTGGCATTATTGAACACTATATGTCCGAAGTTTTAAAAAAACTGTATCTTGACAATCCTTGCCGAGTGTACGTGAAGACGGCACCCACGCTTTTCGACCAGCTACCCCTCAGATTCTTCGATTGTGGAGGGGTTACTTCTTTGGAGATTGTTCTACTGGTCACTGACTCTCAGTCCCCTTGTCTTAGGCCTAGACTCACATCACAACCTCCCCTATGGGGGGTGCCAAGTTGGCGCTGTTGTCTTGCGGGTGACATCTGGAAGTAAGAGACCTCGGGGGAGAATCGGGTGTAGGATGGGTGGGCAGGCGGTGAGGCTCTGGATAGGGTCTCCAGGCGCTTGTGGCATTCAAAATTCTCTTGTTGGGCCTCTTGTAGGAGGCCAAGATGGCGGAATGGCCGTCACGAGTGACACTTGGCTAAACCAAATGTAGTGCACAATCATTTATCCATTTAGAAGCACCGTGAAAGACAATACTTAACATCTTATTGCCATGCTTCAAAGTTAATTTTTTTTTGAGTTTCTTTACAATCTTCTATGCCTCAACGCATACACAGGCAATCAACTACAAAGTAAAATAAGGAACAAATTAAATGCATCTTATTGTAGATTAAGCCAATAGTACACTAATGCTCAAACCTGAGGAAATGGAAGAGATAATGTTGCATAACAATAAGAGAACAGAACAGAATATAGAATTTAGACCAAAGTCCAAGCTCTGCGACCTATGAGGTCATTCAGCGTTGAAACAGAAATTGACTAAAAGATTTGAAAGGTGTAACAGGTGGAAAACCTCGCAGTCGCATTATAAATCAATTGTTAGGGGAGGGTGAAAAGTAAGATGGAAGAAAGAGAATATGAAAGGAGGTACAATAAAAGGAATGAAAGGGGTTGCAGCTAGAGGCCGAAGGCACACTGCAAAAAACATCAAGTAATGCCTATAGGGCACCGCATGAGGTGCACTGACGGCACTAACTCCTACGGGGAATATTAGCGAGTCCTGGTGTAATAATATATGCTCAGGAATGAAAAGAAAATAGCTGCTATCTGAAAAAAGTAAGCAAAATTAAATTAAAATGTTCACAAACGTTCCGTAAGAAAACAAAGTTCATAGTGTAGTTCGAGTGACAGTTTGTTACTCATAGTTTTGGTCTTGAAGACAAGGAGACCGAAGAAAAATGAAATAGAATTTGCTATGGGAAAAATGGGAAAATGGAAATGCCTAAGATGAATTTCCTCAGATTTCACTTGCCCAGATTAAAAGAAAAAGATCAATATTCGATCTATTCTTTTCATGTCTTTTTACCATATGACAGGTATGACAGGTACAGGGCGTATGTAAGAAATCCCGAACAGACAATGAAACTGGGCTTCTCCTGACCGAAACCACTGCCGTGTTTATCAGAATAAAACCACTTAACACTATTACTTTATACATGAAACTTTCTTTTCTATGCTTAGATGATATTTTTATACTGATTCCATGCGGCTCAATATCAACTTGAATGTCAAGTCAACGGCCTCTGTGGGTTTGTTCCGTATGAATAGGGTTCATCTGAATATTAATAATAACAATAAACCAAAAACGAATAAAAATCTTGTGCAAAACCCTAAGGCTTCATAAAGCATCCAGTACAGCTCGCTGTCACTCTACAAATTTAAAGTAGCGAGACTAGAACTCCAAGTTTGTACCTAATTTAATTATAAGGTAAACTTTGTGACTTTTAAGATGAGCAGAGCCTACTGTGAAGCTTTCCTTTGCCATGGAATGATCACGTTCTTTCATTTTCCCCGTATGCTTTGTGCTTAGTGTTCTTACGCCTATGTAGCTTGAATTACCGATCCACCCGCAGGTACCAAAGGAACCTTAGACCACCTGTTGCGCCACCCTCCGCCACAGGCGCCGTTAGACAGCCTGAAGAATTTGCTGCAGGAGGAGACGCACCAGTTGCCGAAGAGACCAGTACCACCAAAGGAGCTCAAAGATGGCATCCCGACAGAATCGGATTTAGAGCGGGTTTGTGTTTGTGATGCTGAAGATCCACCTGAGGTAGAAGAGGTAGGAATGAAGTCTTTAACAAATTATGTGACGAGGGACGAATCATCGGACCATTTCAGATTTAGGATTGTTTTGCCATGCTAAAAATATGCCTTTCTTTTGTAAGAATAGATACTAGTTTCGCCATGTGACCAGCCAAATATGTGCAGAAGGCCAAATATATGTGGTAGGCCAAGTATGTGTAGTAGGCCAGGTATGATTTGAAGTGGCTAGACGGAGCACCGGATGAATTAAATATAACTCTCAAATACCCTTTCTTTGTCCTTCACAGCCACCGCCAACGACAACTACCACGACTACCACGACCCCTGCCCCAGATACCACCACAGAGGAGCTAGTCACGGAGAGTGCTGCGCCTATTCCCAACAACAGCACCAGCAACGACACTGATGTAGAAGTCGACGAGAACGCCAGTAACACAACCGCCAACGCGAATTCAACCACAACTACTACCACTACCACCACAACAACCACAACTACAACGACTACCACAACTACAACCACGACACCGGCTCCAACGACTACAACTCTCAGTCCCGAAGAGATAAAAGTTCGGACGTCATTGCTGCTTAATTACCACACGCCTTGGGCAACGCCTGGATATGCGTCTATGAGGGATATCACTGGTAGACTACAGGTCCTTCCTCACACGAATTACATCATAGGTATGTACTCATACTTTTTTACATTATATATATATATATATATATATATATGATATATATATATATAATATATATATATATATATATGTGTGTGTGTGTGTGTATATATATATATATATATATATATATATAATATATATATATATATATATATATATAAAATATATGTGTATGTGTTTGTATGTTTTGGCATGCGCTGTATATATTAAAGCTACACACTGAATCGATTTCAAAGGCTCTGTAGTGAGCTTCAGAGAACTGATTCTTTGGAAATGTATTTACAAATTGCTTAAAATTTTTAAGTCTTTGAATAAAAATGTGTAGCACTGCAGGAACTCTTGAAATACAGTGCTTAGTGAAATTCCGAAATATCTGTGATCAAACCTTCTCTCTAAAATTATGTCCTGAAAGAAATAAATAGATTTCTTCTGCTGAGAAATTCCCGTCATGTTCCACAGTAATAATTTCATCACATTGAGACCAAAGATTATTTCACAGGCCCCATAACCTACTATGAGATTCAGGGCTTCTGTAACACGGTTTTTTGGTAATAACTTTTTATCTATGCATTTCATAGATATAACGCTTATTCAGAATACACATTATATCTACACATAAATTTTGACTGTATTCTGCATTACGTAGGTTGAATAAATTTGGTACTTATAAAGTAAAAGTGACTTTTTTTGAAGACGGGCCAACTTACTCGAGATAAGGTTTCGAACGCACTCGTTACGTAACTTAAGACAGCATTTCTTCCCTCTTTCTCGATGGATGATTGCCTATACGTAACGAAGGCTATACCTCTGGCAACAATGACAAAAATTTAAATACAAGCAAAGCAGTCACCTTTATGAACTCTGAATCCTCTCCAATGATAATTGTCATTATGAACAAATCAACAAAATATGTCAATAAATACAAAAACACTTCAATTATTAGTCTAACTCCCAAAATAAGTATCCTAAGAAATTACAGCCTACTTTATAGGTCACAATCAGATTGACAAAATGTAGGGAATAGTTGGTAATTTTCAAAGACATAGTAGACAAGCTTGATTTGATAACTGCTCTATCCAATGTCAAGCAATTTTTATTTTTCGGCTATCTACCTATTTACTAAAAAAAAAAAAAAAAAAAAGACGGTACCGTATTTTGGCTTTAAACCTTCACCAATAATTATCGTCAGAATGATGACTTCATGAGGCTCCACCCACTTTGGCCTCGTTATAATTCAGGATAACAATGAAGGCTATCATGGACATTGGTGTATTAGAAAATGTAACTTCTGGCTATATAAACTCATTTCTCGAGTAGTTGTAAGAAGTGCTAAATGATCCTCATGGATCCCAGCAGTTGGCCTAAACGTTTAATTCATGTATATTGCTGCTATTACTAATTTTGCGGCACTACTGCTACAGTAGTATTACTACGCTAGCACAGATACCCCACCCACAACTATGTATCGTTCCGCCATTCATAAAGTCTTTATATCCAACATGGTCGTACAGACTAAAGAAGAAAGATAATTATATCGGATGATCCGTTGGTCTGCTGGAGATTTTAGCACATATAAGCTTGTATTTATTTTGGATAGAAATCTTATTTTAACAAAAATAGTTATATAAAGACTATGGTGGCATAGTGAATAGTTAATGGAAATGTTCAAAATCCTGAATGACATTACAAGTATTATAATCACGTTACGCTAAATACAAATCAGACCATTAACATTGGATTTATACTAGAAACTGAATAATTACCTATTCAGGCTATAGTAAGTATAAAGTTGCAAGTCGTAAGAAAAATGCAGTTTTGGAACATGGGTCTCAGAGCCGATGGAATAAGGTGAATGGGTTTCTGTCTGGTGGATGGACGGGGCAACATTTCGTAAAACGATGTTTACCTTGCTCACATAATGAATGTTTTTCGACTCTTGGCTCGCAATCATTGGCCATGGCGTCGGCTAGATCATTTTTACTCTATAAAAATTAAAACTATCGGGTTTAGGTTATTGATAATGCTGACAAAATTTGTGTGTAGTTGTAAAATATGCATATGTCAACTTTCAGCTACATCCGATGCTTTGATAAGGAGCAAAATCCAAAAAACCGTGTTACAGAGGCCCTGAATTTCATAGTAGTGGGTTTTAGTAAGCCTTCAGTGCATTTCGCATGGTGTACTGTGCGCAATACTAAAGTATGTTTGCAGCGGTCCTTTAGGGTTTATGCTATAGCTGCACCCCCTTTCTAGCCTGTTACTTTACCTCCATTCCCGCTTCCTTTCTCTGTTCTTACTCCTCGTATCTTGCTGTTCAACCACCATAACGCCGCCTTAAGTCAGTCTTAATCGTTAAAGGGCCGAAAATCCCCCAGCACTTTGCTTGAATCTAAATTGTAATAAAATCCAAATCCCCTCCTTAACGTTAAAATTTTAAACATAATATAAGAAAAGCCTTATACAAATTGCGCCACACCTTTATTTCCTTTAATGAATAAACAAATTTTTTATGACTTATTATTTCTCGCTGCATTTAATTCTATAAACGAATAGAGATCCAAAATTATTTATTTCAATTCTAGTCTATAGTACAGTATAATTGAGGTAATTCTCATCTACATGCGGCATGCAATTGTGATGATGTGGCTTGTCATCAGTTGTGATGTAAATGCTCTTCATTGTTTGCTAATTGTCGTGTGCTGGTGAGGGAGGGCGTAGCTTAAGTTGTCTGTAGTGGCAGAATGTTATCTTGGATTCAGGTGATTATAGTTGTACTCATTATATTCATACTGGTCGCCGAAACATGATAATGATATAGGTGTTGTTTGTGAACTTAAAGAATTGCTATTATCCAAACGTGCTTTAGCAATTCATTTGTCGTTCTTAGGTAGACAGACACAAAGCCAGTATGTTAGGGAATTAATTTTGTAGAACGGAAAAACTAAGTTTGAAAACATTGCTCTCAAAACCTGATGTGAAAACATTGCTCTCTCAAAACATGACGGTGTATTCCTATATGAAAAAAGGCTCAGACAAGTTTACTACATTTTTTAATTGTTACTTACCCCAATTTGTACTGTTCTTATAATGTGGACTTCACTAAACTTGGGAGTGGCTTTGAACATAATGCACTACTTGAAATTTCCTTAGGATGATATGGCGTACATACTGTTACCTTTCTGCAGCCTTCCCAGTAGTGAAGTGCATTTAGTAACATTTGCAATTACAGAGCCATCTTATTCCAACAGGAAAGCTACAGAAAGCTTTTATTTGGCCTTGAAATTAGTATTCAGTCTGCAATATCTATTCTTCCTGACTCAGATATCAGGAATAAACTATTGTGCATTTCACGGCCGTATCTAATTGATTTTCGTCGATATAACCTTAACAAAGCATCGGATATGGATCGTATTGTGAAAGTACCTATTTGAAGCCACGGCCCAAGTGGCAAAAATATGCAGTGATGTATAATGTTGATAATTAAAGCGCTTATCAGAGTAAATCAAAGAGATTTAAAAGGAAACTTATCTAAATTTAGTAAGCACCCAGAGAGTTGCTAGTTTTGACGTAAACTATGTATGGTAATGACCTTTGAAACGCAATTATCTGACCCTCTTCCCCAATAAGTAGTAAAGGAAAGGCTGGGCAAATCACTGTTGGGAATGACGATGATATTACGGTTCCGATTGGTGATACCAATGATAATGAATAACAGTTTGGTATATACATATGACAATATTATAGCAAAGGAATTTGGTAAATATACATATGGCAATATTATTATTTTCATTATAAAATTTTACGTTGACTTTAGGAATACATAACAATTACAACGCAATTTCTATTTACCTTTTCATTATCAGTTATAAAAACCTTTGGAATTGGAGAAATATTATCATATTAAAATTATAATATGATCATTAAGATATTTTGGCCCGATATACCTGGTAACCTTGCATAACAGTAAACACCGCCGACGATAGGGCTAGGGCAGCCGATCACTTATAGGTCAAAGCCAGGTTATACGTGACTGCTGCTTCACCTGTGGCAAGCCTAGCAAATTGTCCTTGTGGCTGCAAGACTGCTTTCTTGTGTGTTTTTGCAGTTTGCAACAAAGAAAAGAATTGAATGCCAAATATTAACAGATAAGTGGTTAATAAGGCGATGCACAAGCACCAAACGATTTAGACAGAAGGACAAAGGTGGCCATTATAGGGCTAATACTCGAATTATGAGTTTGTAAAAGAGAGATATGCAAGTATTTTGTTTATAGCAAGGCCTTTCTAACTTTTCAGACCAAGAGTAAACGATGATCGAATTATTTTTACTGATAAACTATCTCACTGACTAGCACCGACGACCATTTTTAGCTTACCTATTCTACTGAACTTATATATATATATATATATATATATAGTATATATATATATATATATAATAATTTCATTTATGCATTTTATGTACTATGTGCATTTATGTATATGCCATATCCGTGATGTGTATATATACGGTATATGCAATTATCCATATTCTATCATCCTCTTCCCTGATGTAGAATTATGAATAATATCAATAACAAAAGTAATGATGATAACTATAATGAATATTAATGTAATTATTATCATTATGATTAATTATATCATTATCAATACTTAACATGGCCGTGTGCGTAGGGAAAACAAAGTATGGTTTATAATGCATTTTTATTCATGGGCAAAATACTGGTCTTGATCCACACAGGTCCTGTGACCGGGTATCTGAACGATATTTTGCGTATCCTTAAAACTCCAGGGTAACAAAGGTTTTAACAGAGAGTATGTAAGACTTCTTTCATATTTCAAGTTAAAGGAAACGTGAATTGCGCCATTGAACTAAATTACACAACATGTATTCTCATTTAATGCCAGTTCCCTTATGCATACTAATTAGGTGTTTTGAGTGTGTGAAACAAAATAATAATTCCATACACTACTATTATTACTACTACCAACATCTGAGTCTTCATTCATAGAGTATATGGGCTGGCGTCTAGTCAAGTACGTCAAACTGCAGTATCAATGAGTGGGAAGGCCTTCAGTAATGATGCTTTATTAGCCTATCTACCTGCCTGCTAGATGAAATTTCTGATTTACTCTGATAAGTGCCCGAATTATCAACATTAGACACCACTGTTTATTTTTGCCAATTAGGCTGTGGCTTCAAATAGCTATTTCCAAAACACGATCCATACCTGATGCTTTAGTAAGATATTATCGACGAAAATCAATTGAACGCGGCCCTGAAATGCACAGTAGTTTCCTGTACAGAAAACCAATCTAGTATCAACCAAAGACGGCAGGAAACATAACTAGGTCTTATCTCTCATAACAGTCTTCCTTTCCGCATAAGGAAGTAATTCTGCCGATTCCAGTATAAAAACTTGAAACAAAGTGCTCAGACATTGTCATCATCTTATACCTTAGAAATCGATTAAACAGTTGTGAACTTGAGCATGAAATTGATTCCGTATTAGAACTGTATAAAACTACTTTAAATTCAAGATGTCTTATCCAAAACCCATTCTGTGTTTACTTAACGTAACGAATTTCCCTTGGATTGGGAAGTGTGGCAACTGCTGCTTTCTTGCGGTTGATCATTTGGCGACCAGTTTTTGCTCTTCATCTGGGATTTAGAGCAAATTTGATTGAGTGTATGTTGATGTTTTTAATTTATGATGTTTAATGTTCCTACGTCTGATAATGAATGTAAATGCACCAGTTATGGAAATTCAAGACAGATTCCACCTATGATATTACGAAAATAATAGCAGCAGCAGAAAATCTGTGTAACGGGGTATAAGAGAGGCTTAATGTGGCCATTGGTGATCTTTGATGGTGAACAATAAGGAAGAGAACACCTCTACCATGCTTATTAAATGTCCAACAATAAAAGTGGAAAAGATTATTGTAGCCGGAAAATATGATGATGAATAAAGGAGAGAGAAGAGAAGAGAGAGCGCTAGCAACTTCCTATAGACACTTATTTCATGCTGTATATGCATATAGATATGTATACATATATACCTCTATATATATAATATATATATAATATATATATATATATTATAAGTATATATATATTAATATATATTATATATACATACTATATATTATATATATAATAATATATATATATATATATTATATCTATATATCGTGTATATACATCCTATATATATATGTATATACATACTATATATATATATATATATATATATATATATAATATTATATATAAAGGTATAAGCCACGAAGGAAAAATAAACAACGGAAGTTTCTGCAAGGTCTTTCGACGTTCAACGTCGAAAGATCTTGTAGAAACTCCGTTGTTTATTTTTCCTTCGTGGCTTATACCTTTATTTATGGATTTATCACGTTCCAAACTTTCGTGATTCAGTTATACATGCATATATAATATATTATTATAAATATATATACGTACTATTATATAGCTATCTAATTATATATATTATATATATATAATTATATAATACGGCACATATATGCATATATATAGAGAGAGAAATACAATATATATATATATATATATATATATAAATGTGTGTATGTGCGTGTGTGTGTATGCATGCGTTTGTATGTGCTTGCGTGCCAGGATGCAAGTACTTTTATTTCTTATTTCACATGAATGTGAACCGAAGAAAACTGACATAAAGCTTTAATTTTCCTTCTAGGGCTCCACGAATCCATAAACCTGGGATTATGGGTCAGCTTCACCACGAACAATGAGACACTTTCTCTCGTTGAGGAAGAAAATAATCCCGTCCTTCCTGAGGGCATCGAAGTCAAACCTGAGGTAGGGTATTTCTCGTCTTTCGTGTGTTTCCCCAAGGAAAATCAATATTTTGAAAAATTAAGTGGAGAACAAAGACAATTAAATTTGCATTTGCATTTATTATTTAGTTTGGTTCTTTAATAATTGACTGGTTGTTGGATGTTACTAAAATACACGTACCTTGTGTTTCCCTCTGATATTTTTCATGTCTTTTGCATCTCACTGCAAACCCCGGATCACATCTTTCCTTAGACTATTGGTAATGTTGAAGAGTGAGAAGAACTGAATTTCTTGTGCAGTATTCATCGTTTACCTCAAGTTTTTATACAAAATCGTTTTTATCGTAAAAATTTTGTGTTTTTCATAACTATCATCTACGTTATATGCATTCAGCCCTTGTTACATCTCATCGCTATAAATAATTCAACCATAAGCTTTTTTTAGGTCCATTTCATCCACATTGCTCATGCACATAAAGCATTTTGTGATCCATCACTTTATCAATCATTGGGCTTTATACACCTTTCCACGTAGCCTTATTATCTACTTTATTACTTTTTCCACTGTGTAGAGGTAAGAATGATTCTTATTCATTCAAGAGGCAGGTTTTTCGACGTCTCAACCCCAGCCGCCCCAGCCATGTCTCCCCAACCCCTTTTTCATATTTGACTCTCATAAATCTCTTTCTCCTCCGGCAGGAGCGGCCCCCACCTTGCTGGAGGGCTGACCCCCGCCTGAGCCGCTCTCGGGAGGATCAGTGCAACAGGATGCTGACCACGGAGCTCTATCAGAGTAAAAACGTCTCTTTGATACAGCTCTTCCCTGAAGGTAATTATGTCGTTGGAAATTTAAATGATGGTCCCGGAATGAGAGAGGCAGGCGCACGGCAATGAAAGCTGTCTCCTTTTCTTCTCCAGGCAAAGTTTAGATTTGTTAGGAAGTAAAAGATAATTGCGTTTCCCATCCAGAGGTGTATTAACACTTCGAGTGAAAATAGAAGGTGTTAAGAAAATTGATTAATAATGCAGTAATACTTTTGTTTTTCTAGATTTATCTATATGAACACCTGCTATCGTGCATTGCTAATATGAAAGAAGAAAAAATAATTATACTCAACATATGATTACAGATGAATTTCAAAAAGAGCAGTAATGAGTAGGTGATGGATTGCCGTTTTTTATACATTCCTTAAAGTCAAAATGCTGTTTCAGAAATGTTTTATGCAAGTGTTGCAGTAATTGATGTTAAGTATTTTTATCAGGATCAATGTAAAACTACTAATCAACATGTCTCGTGCGTATTATTATATGTTTTTATATCCAATTCTCTTTTAACATGAATTATTTCTACCTTAACAGTTTTGAAAATGGGATAGGTTGTCTTTAAAATAAGTGTACCGTATAATAATGAATACCAGAGTTACTGTCCTTCCAAACTAATATGGTTATAAATGTATGATTTGTGTTTACCTCATGCAAATTTAACTCTGCTTACAAACCATGAAACTGCATTTGCAAGCATTCCAGACGTCATCAATCCTTTACTTTTTTCATATTTTCCAGAACTCGAAACCCGAGAAATGGTCGAGGCTGAGGGCCACCTTTTATCTAATATGGCGCCTGTGAAGTCAGGATACGGTGATGCTCGCCATGCCATCATCAATGCCATCAAACTTTGGACCACACAGAAACAGGACGTCAATGTGATCCATGGCCCCGTGTTTGATTACAACCTGGATGGCATTAGAGACTCAGTCAGTGGAGTATTGTGAGTACACATTGATTCATGACTTTGTTTCATTTACTGAGACCACCAGACTGTGAGCAGCTGTAATTAGATTTGGGAAATTATTTAACTCTGATATTGAAATATCTTCGCTTATTAATTCTATGTATTTTTTTTTTTGCCCGGTCACAAATAATTTTGATCCACCATATTTTCTGTTCCTTATTCGTAAATTTTTGCTGCAGGGATGCCATTTTTTTTACCAGCTCTTTTGCAACCCTGTCTCCTAATAAATGTTTGTTTACCGTTCCGCATCTTCCTATTTAATACAGTAGCAACGAAATATACACCGTTTACTCTCATTTATCGTGCTACAACTTTCCGCATAAAAAATCATTTCAAAACACCTGTCCCTGGCTGTGGCCATGCAGGATGGATTCCCGATTCCGTAGCTTTCTTCTGATGCCTGCTTTCTAACCACCTCCAGACGCCAGAAAGACACTTACAATAGCTATTCCTAAACCAGCATTACACCAGAACCACTTAATTCTCCATATTCTTTTGTGATAATGCACTCGCTCGAAGCTTTTTATGAATTTCAGTACCTTTCCTCGTCAATTCTAATGGGCCATGTGAGGCACAAGCCGTTTGAATACCCAGATTATGTCATATGCTTGATGCAGGTTTTAATTTTTGTTGGATTTTTGTTATGTAAATGGGATCATTGTAAGTATAGTGTACAACTCACTATATTCCTATATCTATATATATTATATATATATATATATATATATATATATATATATATATGTGTGTGTGTGTGTGTGTGTTGTGTGTGTGTCGTGTTTGTATGTGAGTATGTGTCTACATATATTAAAATGTATGTTGTTTGTGATATGGAGATATATAAATTTTTCTTTTTGAAGGAATAAAATCAAGCCTTTGGTGCCAAGCAATTACTTCTACATCGTAAGTTCCTGCAGTCAGAATGAAACAGTTGCCAAGTGTCCTGGGGACAAAGTAGATGTTTTGTCCTTCGTCTTTCCTAATACAGATTATAAGGACAACTGTCACATGGTAAGAAAATCATTTTACTTTCCTT
>NC_087200.1:132003564-132013576 GCF_015104395.2 Macrobrachium nipponense
TGTAGTAACGTCGTCAAGTTTTCTTTTTTAAAAGATGATGCCTCTGTCTTATGGTCACAATTACTATTTCTGGCACTGTAATATGAAAGACTTCCTTTACATGTTTTAAAGTGCTTCCTCTATATTTTGGTTGGAGTTCAGTTTTTTTAGTCTTTTCACGTAAGCACTTTTCTTGTAACGACCTCCCCCCTCCTTTCTTTTTTACCCAGTGTGTCTCCATATTTCCATTTTCAGAAAGAGAGAGGTAGGCATAGAAATGATTGCAAATATCCCCTTTCGAATTCTAATTCCATTTAATTACAAAATACAGTAAAGCAAGATAACAAACGACGGTAACAGTGAAAGTTCCTGCTATTCACCTGTATGCAATCAATTGATTACTTTACCCACTGTATAGAAATTATAACTGTTATTGTTCAAAACAAATATATTTTCTACTTTAAGCTGTAGTGTTTTTTATGCTCCGTCCTTCAAAGGTTTTTTCTCTCGCTAAACTATGTAGGCCATGCTGAAAACGTTCGTGGTCAGAAGTATCAGAATAACCCTGTGGGGGCTATAGTGCCTTCAGCGTACCTCACGCAATGCAATGTAGGCATCAAGGTATATATTCTATATACCTTGATAAGCATTACTTAATAGGGATCCCATTCGCGATCAGTTGCAGCCTTCAGGTGAGAACGTTGTGAGCGTGGTCTAACTGTAACGTTGCGTGTATGGAGGGATTTTAATCCAAAGGTTCGAACTCACAGGCGGATAGCTCGAGACCTGTTTAAGCAGGCCTGAATGTATGTGAGGTGTCTACGACGTGGCCTGTATGTAGACTTATCCTCAGGGCTCAATCTATGGCTAAAAGTCACAGGAGAATCCGGATACCTCGAAACCTGTTTAAGCAGGCCTGAATGTATGTGAGGTGTCTTCGACGTGGCCTGTATGTAGGCTTATCCTCAGAGCTCAGTGACTCAGTCTATGGTTAAGTCACAGGAGAATGTCAGATATCTGGGCGGATAAAATATTTTGGAGCGAATTTATTTATATATACAAACAACATCTATGTATGGAATATTAAGAATACAGACTATTCAAACAGGAATATGAAAAATTAAGTGTACGAGACATTGGTGAAGAAACTTCGAGAGAAGGATGGGAGTGCTACCCTTTGTCCTGTGCTGGGGGGGGGGGGGGGGGGGGGTGGAGGTTCTTCCAATTTTTTGGAACGGGATGCTCCTCAGTGAATTCTGACCTCTAGACCTGGCTTTTTGGAAATTTAGTGGGTATCAAGAGACCATCGTCTAGTGGCAAAAGTGACCTATCTCTAGACCTAATATATGGTGAAATAATTAATATATACTTAAATTTTTCACAAAACTACCTTTAATTTGCTTAGACTAGGATATATCATTATGGCAAGCATTAACAGTTCATATAGCTCATCTCTAGACCTGTGTTTGTCAAGGACCCAAATTATTATACCTTATTTGGGATAAGGGCCTGGGCCATCTCTATACTTCTACCCTTCCAGAAGGGGACCCATCTATAGACCAAAATTGCCAAAATGAGCCAACCCTGACGAGCAACCCTGTGTACCCGGTCATAGTAAACCTCCCCCCCCACCCCCCCCCCCCCCCCCCCCACCGCCCCCCAGCCTTTCAGCATAGGCCACAATCATAAGACCCGTCTAATTTTTTTCAGCTAACTGTTCATTGGTTTGGTCACACATGTAAATTTAAAGCTGTGGGTGGCCTTAGGGGTCATTAAGCCTATACGTACTTTGAAGTAACAACTCTCAAAATGTATTCCACAATGATTTATTTTCATATTTGTTCTTACATTGAATGTATATATAACATTTATTGTACATCTGTGCATTTATTTATAAATATTCCCAGCAGTTTAAACAAGTTTTTTTTTCATTGCTATTTCCAACAGTTTAATGATACTACATTGTAATGATAATCTATATGCATTGATATGAAATCAGCAGGCTATATCAAAACATCAACAAAAACTCATTATGTGCCTTGCTTGGCCATTTAGTTGTTATTACAAGGACCAGATTAACACTTTAATATTACATAGCTATAATGCAGTGAAAGAAATCTAGAAACATCAAATTAGTGTCCAACATACACGATTTACCCTATTGACCTAATGGCCCATAAACAATATTGTTTTGAACCCATTTTTTTTTCGTAGGGCTGTCTTATCACAGCATTTCAAATTATTGTTTACAGCAATAGTTATGGGTAAATATTAACATTTGTGTACAACTAGCCCCCTTCCCCCTACCTGCTAAAACAAAGTCATTGTAAGTTAACTTTCAAACAATAAGGAACAACTTTATTTTATTAGATCCTTGTAGGGAATTATATAAGCTTTGTAACGAGCCTTCAGACAAGAAAATCCGTGCAATATTAAGCGAATAGTGGCGAAAAATGTCATATACTGCAGCCTGCTGCATTGTTTGAATTACCGCGCCAAGATGGTGGGCCTGATGACGTGCGCCAGCCTATTCAGCTAGCGGCCGATGCGGCATCTAGGCTTTTATATCTGTGGTGCTACCCGTGACACGGTAATCAAGAAGATAAGGAAGGATGAAAAAGGTTGAACATTCCGAGAAGTCTGGGGCAGCTAGAATATGCAGCTCCCTCTCTGATATCAATATCCCCATTACTGGCCGAGAGTAGACAAAGTCTGACTCATCTGATTTCACTCAGGCCGCCTGCGTAATGTATGGGTACGATTTCGGTCGTCCGGCCACTGAAGCTCCGCCCCCAACCAGAGACATGTTACCTGCAGATAGTACCGTTGTGTGAATGGGGCCCTTAGTATGGTTCTTTGCAGTTTCCCTTCTGCTCCAAGTTGCAACATCTTCCATTCCTTTGACAATAGCACCATTCACATTCTCTTTCTTCCATCTTACTTTCCAACCTCCCAGTTAGTAGTACAATTGTTTCAACATTATTCTCGGCGCTGAATCACAGTGACCTCATAGGTCCTAGCGCTTGGCCTTCGCCTAAATTTTATATTCTACGTCAAGTATTAGATTACGTCGATGTAAAATCATTTGTGTTGCTTCGCTGAAAAGTCTTCATCACTGCTGTTGCCTCTTCTATACAGCCAAAAGCTTCCCAGCATAGCGTTCGTGCTTGTCATGCGTTATAGATTAAGCACATAGTAGCAAAGATAAGTTTACTTATTAGTATGACTAAAAATAAAACGCCGATTAAATGCTAGTACAGTATCAACGTATTCTAACAACTTTGAAGTTCGTTAAACTTCGTTTTTCAACATAATACTTGGTAGCTTAATATTCAAAAGTACATGAACTTACCACTGGCAGTGTTCATCATTTAGCTGCACTTATTTATGGCTGAAGTCACAGGTAAAAGAGAATAAAGTACTTGGTGGGTAAATGTAAATGATTATGAATTTTAAAAATTGTTCAACGAAAATGATCATATTTGAAAATACATTATAAACACAAGATATTACAGACAATGCACTATTATGGAGTAAATAAAGCACTTCAGCATGTCATAGAGGGCACCACCGTGAAGGCTGAGTTGCGTACGTGGGCTACAAAATTCTTAATTTCTTGGATTATTTGAAACACTTGTTGTAGAACTTCGTATCTCGGTTCGGTGTCAGTTTGGCTTTCCCTCATTACAAAGTATAGTTACAGGAGAATTTACCTCGAATGTTAAGTTCTGCTTTGGTGCTTGTTAGTATATAAATGGCTATAAAATATACGCTAAGCTATGTTCAGGCAGATAGTTGTGTTTTATGTGTGGGTTATATGCACGACAGATAGAACTAAATACTGATATAACGTTAAAAATTTGGTGAAATACCACCATTTAAATGTCGGTTATGAAATTGAATGGTAACTTAAACGTTCTTCTTGTTATAAGAATTTCAGGGTAATTCCTTATGGGAAGTGTTGCATCTCCATCGTTGTGGAACCGTGAAACTTTCTTTATCCTTTTACTAACTTAGAAATTTTAAGTGGTAATTTCTGAAGTGAGATGTGACCAAAAAAAGATTGCAAACCACTACTCTATTAAGACAATATACAGCGAATATCATTTGTTTAATTTTTTTCTTAAATGCCGTTACCAAATGGGTAAATCGAAGAAATTATCTCACGTCGGGTATTTCCTTGGAAATTGACTTATTCTACAGTATCAAGAATTTACATTTTTTTTTTTTTTTTTTTTTTGTCGATCGACTGTAATTAACCTCCCAAGGGCTAGTACTAAACACGGCAGAATACATTTGACCCTCCAATCAATAGTGGCTTTCGTATTCGCGGGCCTGTCATTGCAGTCTGTGCATTTTTACGTATTAATTCCCTTTGGATTTCTTGTGGAACTTGGAATATCTGGAAGGTGTCTAAGTTAGGTGTAGGTTGAATTTTGTTTAGGCTTCCCACGTGTGTTCGTACATCAAATACTAAAGTGGTTGGTGACATATGTTTTCACAATGTATGCACATATTATAATTTGAGCCATTTTGCTTACACTTGCGGCGCAATTAATCATTGCTGTTCACTCTTGTGGTTTCCCCTCTATCAAAGTAGGGAAACAAATTCAATGCAAGGGAATTGAAGGCCTTGCTGATAATTTTTGAACAATAACCAAGGTTAGACCGTGACCAAAGATATGGCGTGTGATAAACCCATTCCATCGCGAATCACGCTTAACTTATTCAGGAATCGGGAAGAAGAAGAAGCGGCTGAAAAATGTAAACAAAACATTGCTTCAGATTCAGATTGTAAGTATTTTGATATACTAGTAAAAGTGTCCATCGGTTATTGGAGAGTACTTTTACTCTTGAGAAGTAAAATTTTATTTTATATTGTATGTGTTCCCATTTTGCTTGATAAATTAGCCTAATTCGCTACCCCATGTCTAGAGATGCCGGTAGGCCACGAATGTTCGAAACATTTTCGCCTACTACCTAGGCTAGTATAGCTAAACCTAGATACCTAGGTTTCATTTTGATGTTTTTTGGTTAAAATTATATGTACGTTTTCTGTTCTTTCCTCCTGGTTTTGACCCTTATGTGGGCCTTGGCTACAGGGCTAGTCTCCATGCCCGGCTTTCCCCAGGTGCAGTCAACTGTGTCTGCTAGTAGATTAAAAAAAGTTCCTTGCTGGAAGAGTGGTTTTCGCGCTCGGCTGCCAATCCGGTGGTCCGAAGTTCGATTCCTGGCTCGGCCAATGCGGAATCAGAGGAATTTACTTCTGGTGATAGAAATTAATTTCTCAATATAGGTACCTAGGGGGAAAAACCAGCAACTACCAACCCTTATCATGGTTTTCAGGTCTTATTCACTCGATATTTAAATGGTGAAACAAGAATACAATTACAACTCCAAGCATACCATTCAAAAGATTGAAGTTTGTCAACATAATGTGATATATGAAAGCCCCACACGAACTAAAATAAGCATGTGACGCTCTTCGTAAAATATGTTTTCAATGCAGTTTTGAAATCCAATATGGCGGCTACCGTGGGATGTACAGGTTTTGATCAGTGATGAAAATCATCTTTCCCAGCAATCATTTGAACAATGTTAGCACCTACGTATGTAACGTTTATTGATATTACTCAAGATTGCAGTTGTAATCAGCACAATAAAACAACATTTTGTTGCCTATATTACTGAAAGTATGAAACTTGTTGCCGATACTATACAAACCATCGGTCCTTTAACACATAGGAAGTAGCTAGCGGCAGCTGGAACGGTCGTAAAGCTTCGAACAAGGGGGGAGAACGGTAGTTAACTGCTTGTCCGACAGTCGCGCGCCGCGCGACTGGGAGGTAAAACAAATCACTTTTGCTTTCCTGCCCGTGGTGTGAAGGACGTGTTCGTCATCGCTCTCGCCGCTCATGCGTTTTCGTCTTGCTTGTTATATGTGTCTTTTCTACTAATGGTTTTTTTGTTTGACTTGAAAATGAAAACTGTAAGTACACTGTTTTCATTTTCATTACTTAATTATGAACCAACATGGAGTTATCGCCGTATGCGGCGTGTTTTCTAACTAATGGTTTGTTGACTTGAAAATGAAACGGTAGTACAACTGTTTTTCATTTTTTCATTACTTAATGATGACCAACTGGAGTTATCGCCGTAGATGCGGCGATTTCCTCTCTTTTCATGAATTGAAACCCTGAATTATGTCTCGGTGCCGAGGGCGGGCGCGCTTGCGCCGAGTCATGTATTTTGGGCGAAAGTGTGTAATTGAAAATGTAAGTACTCTTTGTTCCGACACGGCATACAAACCTTCGGTCCTTTTACAATAGGAAGGTACTAGCGGCAGCTGGATAGGTCGTAAGCTTTCGAACAAGGGGTTCGGTAGTTAACTGCTTGTCCGACAGGCGCGCACGCGCGACTGGGAGGTAAACAAATCACTTTGCTTTCGGCCTGCTGGCGTGTGGACGTGTATCATCGCTCTCTGCCCGCTCATCGTCGTTTGCTTTCGCATGATTGTGTTTTTCTTTTTCTAATTATCTAGTGAAACTGAATTGATAAGTACAATCATTTCATTGAATTCAATTGTGAATTAAAGGATCTTGGTGTCACCACGCCTCCGATTACCCGAGTGCCGGGGACTGAAGGGCGTATGTGCGGGAATTCATTTTCCCAGAAATGATCCTCGTATTGTGTATGCTCGGTGCCGAGGGCGGGAGCGCTCGCTCCGAGCGTAGATTGGGTTGGAAATGTGTAGATGAAAATCGTAAGTAAGTTGCTCTTTTCATTATATTTTTTTGACCTGTATGCCGTTGCCGAACGAATGCGCTCGGCACGGAAACTTATTCAGTATGGAATGGAATCGCAAGTACAGTATTCTTTTTCATTTTCATATATTATTTTGATTGTAGCAATACTCATTTGGTTCAGTTTCCGAGCTTACCCGGAAATTGATCCTTCCCCCTTTTTTATTTTGAATGAAGTGAAATTGCAAGTGCAGTTCTTTTTCATTTTCATTTTTTATTGAGATTGCATTGTTTACTGGGATCAATGTTTCCGCTATTCCCGGGAATTGATCCTTCCCCTTTTTATTTGTATGAAGTGAATCGCAAGCGCAGTAGTCTTTTCATTTTCATATATTTGTTGATTGCATCAATTCATTATGGATCAAGGTTTCCAGAAACTTGATCCATAAGTTAAGGAATGATCCTTTCACCCTTGCGCTCGGTACCGAGGGCGCAAAATGCGCTCGATCCGAGCCCTTATTCATTGTTGAAGTGAATCGTTTTGCAAGATGCATTTTCATTTTCTATTACTTATTATTGATTGCATCAATATTTATTTGGTTCAAGTTCCGCTCAGTCAGGGAATTGATCCTTATGCCCTTGCATTCGGGCCGATGGCACGATTGCTCTCGGGCTCTGATATTTGTTGTTGGGTACATGGGTACTGTGCGGGAGTGGGGAACGAGAACCCCCCCACCCCCCCCCGCTCAGTTCCCACAGATGGCTCTTCCCCTTGGGGGGGGGTGGAGGTTATCGGCGTTCTTCTCCTCGCCCGATCGTCGAGCGCGGGGAAGGGCGCTCGGTGCCTGAGGTACATTGTATTATGGGGTCTTCCACTCTTTCGGAGAGGGCTCACCCCCGCGCGAGGGACTTCCCCCCCACTAATCGCTACTACTGTTATTTCCCGCAGGTGATACTGCCACGAGGGTGGACCTTGGTGAGGTATGGGCGTCCTTCCATTTGCAGGGCGTGCTAGTGTCCAGGGGCTTGCGGTTCTTGTCTGGGCCTACTGCGGTCATCCCATGGAGTGGTGACCACGCAACCAGTGACGACGTCCCTCCCTCACCTGGTGTACTCGCCTCAGCGGTAACAGTCTTGCCTACAGCCGCTGTGAAGTGCCGTTCGCCGTACCGAGAGGGGGGCGTGCCGCCGCCCGCTCGTGGTTGCCGCGCTGCAGCGACCACTCTTCCGCTGCTAGAGCGCGCCCCTGGACCTGCCGCCGGTACCAGGATGTTGCTGGCTGCTGCTCCACTTCCTGTGTTTTCCGGTGCTGCCTGCCGTACCTGCCGATCTGGGCTGACTGTCCATGCAGTTTGCTGCGCTGGCTGTCCTGCCGTTGCTGCACTGGCTGTCCCTGCCGTTGCTGCGCTGGCTGTCCCTACCGATGCTGTGCTGGCTGTGCCTGCTGTTCCTGAGATGCCCATACCTGCTGATGTCGTCCCTGTTCGTGGTGGTACTACCCAGACTTTGGTCTGTCTGTACAGGTGCTCGGGTCCGGGCCCTGTGGCTTCGGCTACAGCAGCCCCGGCTCCGCCCTGGATAGCAGATCTTACGTTCTGTCCTGAGGAAGCTGACGAAGAAGACGAGGAAGGTGTCGTCGTCGTCGTCTTCATCTTCTTCATCGTCGTCGGCTGCCGCCTCTTCCCCTTCGACTTCTAAGCTTCACAGCCGAGGAAGAAGGTTGCCTCCTCCCTCCTAAGAAGTCTCCCTCGGGAGCTTCTCGGACCCGTCTCACCTCGGTGGGACGGGAGGGTTCCTTCCGCTGGTCCTCCTGCTCCTTCGGGAGCGGGGGGGCCCGTCTCTTCTTCGCAGGAAGAAGACTACGGGGACCAGAGGGGTACCGGCTAACACCCGGTACTTTCCTCGCCTGGTGTCAGTGGTTCTGCCACTGCATCAGGGTCGTCTCGGGCCTCTCGTTCGCGGGAGGTACCGAGTGTACGGTCGCCTACCAAGACGACCGTGCAGCCAGGAAACCAAGACCTCTGAGTCCGCTCAGCGTCAGGTTCACGCACGGGGCGGAAGACTGGTGACAGCCGCTCATGCGACTCTCACCAGACCAGCTCACTCTCGCGGCGAACAGCTGGCTACCCGGGGACGTGACGGTCCACGACCGACCACGGGCTGAGGCTGGGAAGAGGTTTCCTCCTTCCCGTTCGCCGGTGCCAGCCACGGCTGGAACCAGCGACGTGGACGTGCCGTGAGGACAAGCACCGGTCTCACTGTGACATGGAGCTGCAGGTCGCCTGACCGTCGCTCTCACAGAAAGCGACCCGGGTACGGCAACCAGCACCAGCTCTTCTGACACTCGAGATCGGGGCCGCTGTGCTCAGTCCAGCCGTTCTCCACAGCGAGACGGTTCGACCAGGCCTGCAGCTCGATCGAGCGGTTTACAGCTGCAGTCCGATCGACGGGTTGACGATCGCCTGCAGCCCTCAAAGCCTGCTGGTTCTGCCAGCGAGCAAAGAGGGAGCGTCAGGTCTGCCTCTCCCGTACCTTCAACCTCCTCGGGTTATTTCACCGGGAGGAGCGAGGTATTGAGGAGTGATCGTGAGGGGTGCGCCCCTCATGATCCCACCACAGCGCCCTACGTGCCAGGCACGGTTCTTGGACCCGGCCAGGACGTATGCGCAAGTGGATGGGGAAAGACCAGAGGACTGTCGCTGTTCCCCCTTCTTAGGAGGAAGGTTCTCGGAATATGCTCTTGTTCGAAGGGCTTAACGGTCCCACTCTGCAAGATGCTGTGACTTCCGAGATCCAGAGGAACTTTGCCGAGGTTACTGGCGCTGATATTCGTCAGCACAATGACCTCGGGGGGAAGGATCGCCGCTCCCACCAGCAGAGACACGTCTCGGCTCGAGTCGTTTTGGGGCCCGAGAGGGAACCCAAATCGACGTGGGTCTGCCGCGATCGGAGCTTGCCGACTGTGTTGAACCGGGTAGTCTCTCGTCTCCGGACAAGAAGGCTCTCTCAGTTCTGGACGGTCGAACAAGCTACTTCACCTCCTCTACTCTACACGAGGCGTTTCTACGTGTCTTCGGACACCGTATTTTAAATACCCCTTCGTTTCTCCTGAGGTTTCGACCTCGACGAGGACTGGAATGAGTCGGAGCGGTATCGGCTCTCTCCTGGTCAGGTGTCGATCAGCCCCACCCAGACGACGTTCACAGTGGCGGCAGACCCTTACCTACAGTGAGAGTTCGTAAACCCTCCTCGGGAAAACGTTTTCTCCTGACGATACGTTTTCCCAGACT
>NC_087200.1:132014076-132016576 GCF_015104395.2 Macrobrachium nipponense
TGTAGATACAATCTTGTTAAAACATTACATGATAAAAAATATCTTATATTTGTTATTCCTAGCACGTAGTGCCCTCCCTTTAGTATGAATAGTAAGCAGAAATCTTCTTTCTATTACTAGCAATACCTTTCGTCATGTAAAGGTATAGATATCTTTATCTTTATAGTGATTTTATTTGGTTTATGAAATTTAGGCGCGGGGCAGAAGAGATTACTATAGTTTACCAATAAACTATTTTTACGTTTTCTATTCTCTCTCTCTCTCTCTCTCTCTCTCTCTCTCTCTCTCTCTCTCTCTCTCTCTCCACTTTTATATAATAATAATTATAATAATAACTGATTTGGTGAAAGATACTTGGAAGGGCTTTTGTCCTTTTCTTGTATATAAGTATGAGTATATTGGTAATTCACATAAGGTTGTAATAAAAGCCAACGATTTTTTATTTTATTTGTATTACTGTTCATCCTTTCTAACCAGTAAATCAGTAGTTATCTACAGACTTATTCTTTTCAAATTCAAATTCAAATTCAAAATATTTATTGACATAAAAAAGGCGTCAAAAGGAGCTGTTAGTCTTGCTAGACAGCCCACTCAAAAATTCAGTGACGTTACAACCTTAACAAATGAAAAGGATTTCTACATAAATAATTTCGAAATTACAAAGAGTAAATTTACACAAACCTTATAAGACTATTTCCCAAGATCTGAATTACACAATATTTAATCATAGCTTTAATTTTCATACAACAGACATTCTAGAAACTCCACAATTTCAGTAGAAATAGACTAAAACCAAATACATCTGTTATAATTAAATTGAATGCTACAATAGCATTTCAAATTGACTTAAATGTTGGATATAACCAAAATTTTATTTACATAAATTACATTTTATACCTGCTTCTTACATAAAAGGAGAATTATTATTTTAATGTACAGAAAATAACCACTTCCATTTCCTAACAAATTACAAATAAGACATTTTCTGGGGAACACGGTTGTATACAGTATTACGGCAAACACTAAACATTCTACAAATAAAAACAGTAATAAAGTAATTTATCAATTCTAATACCTTATGTCAATGTTTTTAAATTTTGTGCGATATTCTTGTACAAATTATTATTAATGAAAAAACACACCATTTGCTCGAAACACTTATTATTAAGATTTCTAAATTCTGCCAAAGAACTACATTCCCTAATGTAATGGTGCAGTGTGTGCGAATTAGCAGCGTGACAAAATTCACAAGGGGTACCCTCCCCATTCTTATATTCCCAATAGTATTTATAGCCTAGTTTAAGTTTCATAACAATACCATCACATTTAACTGAAGACTTCCCTTAAGTAAAACGTGTATTGTTACTAATATAATCATAATGAGCCATACTGTTACTGCCATTACTCATGACTGCCCTACCCTTCTCTATGTTCCATCCTTTCTTTACTCTTGCCATGTGGGACTTTATTTTCCTCATACTAACTTTAGTGGCGTAATCTATAGATTCTTTATTACACCCTTGTTTAGCTAATTCATCAGCAACATCATTAAAGTATATACCACAATGTGAGGGTATCCAGACGAATTTTACACTGTAGCCTGACGCTTTTATAACAGAAACGTACTCTTTGCATTTGGTAACTATTCCATCATCAGAAGGTACTTTGGCTTTCAAAGCCAAAAGAGCACTCTGACTGTCAACAAAGCCTATTATAGATTTTTCCTTATTTATTCCAAATTTCAAACACTCATAAATAGCAAACACCTCAGCAGTGGTAGATGAGCTGCGATCACCAATACGTTTAGATATTCTCTCCTCTGTGCTAATACCAAATTCAAAGTATTCTCTAATTACAACACCAAGACCAGCTCGACATCCAGTGACAGAACCATCACAATACGCATGAATCACCATATCCCTAGGGTACTGAGATATCTTCTCCAAAAAAAAATTGTCTAAGTTCATGGGATTGTTGTCTCTTTTTCTCAAATATAGTTGTTCTATACTTATATCTACTTTCTCAGTAATCTAAGGTTTTATTGGACGTGAATTAGGCAAAGGTACACAGAAATCAAAAACATTATAGTCACTCAATATTTTACAAAGCCTTCGTGAATACTCATTCAGTCTGAAAAATCCTGGAACGCCTGTCACATATCTATTTACAATAGTTTTGAGATGCCTATCATTTTGTCTCATCCTTCTTATTCTTTGAGTGACACTTTGCAAATTCAGCTCCATTCGCATTATTTCAATCCTTGCTGTTCTAGGGCAACCTAATATTACCTTCATTGCTTCATTTTGCAACAATTCCAAGGGCCGAAGATCTTTATCTGTATAACAACATAAGACTGGAGATGAGTAGTCTATGATACTTCTAACGGAGGAAAGATATACACAGACCTTAATATTGGAATACCTACACCGTTACCATATACACGTAAAGGCTTAAGCCGGGATATACATATATTCTTCACATAGGTAATTTGATCCCTTAT